>NC_143023.1:16420000-16587500 GCF_057628025.1 Oncorhynchus mykiss
TCCTGTCCTCTATCGCTCTGTCCTCCTATCTCCTGTCCTCTCTTTCTCTCTGTCCTCCTATCTCCTGTCCTCTCTATTGCTCTGTCCGTATATCTCCTGTCCTCTCTTTCTCTCTGTCCTATTCTTTCCCCCTCTTTCTCTCTGTCCTACTCCCTCCCCCTCTCTCTGTCCTACTCCCTCCCTCTCTCTCTGTCCTACTCCCTCCCTCTCTCTCTGTCTGTATATCTCCTGTCCTCTCTTTCTCTCTGTCCGTATATCTCCTGTCCTCTCTCTCTGTCCTCCTCCTTCCCTCTCTTTCTCTCTGCCCTACTCCCTCCCACTCTCTCTGTCCTCATATCTCCTGTCCTCTCTTTCTCTCTGTCGTCCTCATTCACCTATCTTTCTCTCTGTCCTCCTCCTGCCCTCTCTTTATCTCTGTCCTCCTCCCTCTCTCTCTGTCCTCATATTTCCTGTCCTCCCTCTCTCTCTGTCCTCATATCTCCTGTCCTCTCTTTCTCTCTGTCCTCCTCCTTCCCTCTCTTTCTCTCTGTCCTACTCCCTCCCTCTCTCTCTGTCCTAATCCTTCCCTCTCTCTGTCTGTATATCTCCTGTCCTCTCTGTCTCTCTGTCCTCCTCCTTCCCTCTCTTCCTCTCTGTCCTCCTCCTTCCCTCTCTTTATTTCTGTCCTCCTCCCTCTCTCTCTGTCCTCATATCTCCTGTCCTCTCTTTCTCTCTGTCCTACTCCCTCCCCCTCTCTCTGTCCTCATATCTCCTGTCCTGTCTCTCTGTCTTCATATCTCCTGTCCTGTCTCTCTGTCCTCATATCTCCTGTCCTCATATCTCCTGTCCTCTCTCTTTGTCCTCATATCTCCTGTCCTCTCTGTCCTCATATCGCCTGTCCTCTCTCTCTGTCCTCGTATCTCCTGTCCTCCTTCTGTCTCTGTCCTCTCTCTCTGTCCTCATATCTCCTGTCCTCTCTCTCTGTCCTCATAGCTCCTGTTCTCTCTCTCTGTCCTCATATCTCCTTCCTCTCTCTCTGTCCTCTCTCTCTGTCCGCATATCTCCTGTCCTCTCTCTCTGTCCTCTCAAATTCAAATTCAAATTCAAGCTGCTTTATTGGCATGAAAAACATTGTGTCAATATTGCCAAAGCAACAATGTATACAATATACATTGTAACAAAATTGTAAATGATAGCAAATAATAATATAAAATGGTAGTAAATAATAATACAAAAATAAATACAATAAAATGGTAACAGTCTACAGTAAACATTAATAATTATAGTAATAACAATAATAGTAATAATAAGTAAGTTACTGTTTACTATGCAGATGTTATTATTCAGTGTCCTCAGGCTATGGCAGGAAAATACATATTTGGCTGCAAGAGGAGCCATTGCTCCTTCGCCCATGAGTATTCTTAGTTTTTCCTCTGGGTTCAATTTGTAAAAATGTGGAATATATGTAGTCATTTCTGTGAATAATGAATCTCTTTGTGAGGAATATTTATCACAGTAAAGGAGAAAGTGCACCTCTCTCTCTGTCCTCATATCTCCTGTCCTCTCTCTCTGTCCTCATATCTCCTTTCCTCTCTCTCTGTCCTCTCTCTCTGTCCTCATATCTCCTGCCCTCTCTCTCTGTCCTCTCTCTCTGTCCTCATATCTCCTTTCCTCTCTCTCTATCCTCATATCTCCTGTCCTCTCTCGGTCACTAGGTCCAGGATTAGGGGGCATTCTGTCATTTATGTAGTCTGTTTATCCCCTGTATTAGCCTGCATCTGTGCTCTGAGTCTAATGGACTGTGTGTGTGTGTCTGTCTCTGTTCTCAATTGTGTAATGAAGGCCCAATTTTCCCTCTCTCTCTCTATCTCTCTCTCTCTCTCTCTCTCTCTCTCTCTCTCTCCATCTCTCTATCGTTCTCTCGTTCTCTCTCTCGTTCTCTCTCGTTCTCCCTCTCTCTCGTTCTCTCTCTCGTTCTCTCTCTCTCTCGTTCTCTCTCATTCTCTCTCGTTCTCTCTCATTCTCTCTCATTCTCTCTCTCTCGTTCTCTCTCTCTCGTTCTCTCTCATTCTCTCTCTCGTTCTCTCTCATTCTCTCTCTCTCGTTCTCTCTCATTCTCTCGTTCTCTCTCTCTCTCGTTCTCTCTCTCTCTCTCTCTCTCTCTCGTTCTCTCTCATTCTCTCTGTCTCTCGTTCTCTCTCTCTCTCGTTCGCTCTCTCTCTCTCGTTCTCTCATTCTCTCTCGTTCTCTCTCATTCTCTCTCTCGTTCCCCCTCATTCTCTCTCTCTCTCTCTCTCTCATTCTCTCTCTCTCTCTCATTATCTCTCTCGTTCTCTCTCATTCTCTCTCTCTCTCGTTCTCTCTCTCTCTCTCGTTCTCTCTCTCGCTCTCGTTCACTCGCGTTCTCTCTCTCTCTCTTATTCTCTCTCATTCTCTCTCTATCGCTCTCTCTCTATCTCTCTCTCTCGTTCTCTCGTTCTCTCTCTCTCGTTCTCTCTCATTCTCTCTCATTCTCTCTCATTCTCTCTCTCTCTCGTTCTCTCTCTCTCTCGTTCTCTCTCTCTCTCTCTCTCTCTCTCTCTCTCGCTCTCTCTCTCTCGTTCTCTCTCTCTCGTTCTCTCATTCTCTCATTCTCTCTCATTCTCTATCTCTCTCTATCTCTCTCTCTCTCTCGTTCTCTCGTTCTCTCTCGTTCTCTCTCGTTCTCTCTCTCGTTCTCTCTCATTCTCTCTCTCGTTCGCTCTCATTCTCTCTCTCTCTCGTTCTCTCTCTCTCTCGTTCTCTCTCTCGCTCTCGTTCACTCGCGTTCTCTCTCTCTCTCTTATTCTCTCTCATTCTCTCTCTATCGCTCTCTCTCTATCTCTCTCTCTCGTTCTCTCGTTCTCTCTCTCTCGTTCTCTCTCATTCTCTCTCATTCTCTCTCATTCTCTCTCTCTCTCGTTCTCTCTCTCTCTCGTTCTCTCTCTCTCTCTCTCTCTCTCTCTCTCTCTCTCTCGTTCTCTCTCTCTCGTTCTCTCATTCTCTCATTCTCTCTCATTCTCTATCTCTCTCTATCTCTCTCTCTCTCTCGTTCTCTCGTTCTCTCTCGTTCTCTCTCGTTCTCTCTCTCGTTCTCTCTCATTCTCTCTCTCGTTCTCTCTCATTCTCTCTCTCTCGTTCTCTCTCTCTCTCGTTCTCTCTCATTCTCTCTCATTCTCTCATTCTCTCTCATTCTCTCTCATTCTCTCTCTCTCTCTCTCTCTCTCTCATTCTCTCTCTCTCTCTCTCTCTCTCTCTCTCTCTCTCATTCTCTCTCTCTCTCTCTCTCTCTCCCGTTCTCTCTCTCTCTCGTTCTCTCGTTCTCTCTCGTTCTCTCGTTCTCTCTCGTTCTCTCGTTCTCTCTCTCTCGTTCTCTCTCTCTCTTGTTCTCTCTCGTTCTCTCTCTCTCTCGTTCTCTCTCTCTCTCGTTCTCTCTCGTTCTCTCTCTCGTTCTCTCGTTCTCTCTCATTCTCTCTCATTCTCTCGTTCTCTCTCTCTCTCGATCTCTCTCTCTCTCTCTCTCATTCTCTCTCGTTCTCTCTCTCTCGTTCTCTCTTATTCTCTCTCATTCTCTCTCATTCGCTCTCTATCGCTCTCTCTCTATCTCTCTCTCGTTCTCTCGTTCTCTCTCATTCTCATTCTCTCTCTCTCTCGTTCTCTCTCTCTCTCTCTCGTTCTCTCTCTCTCTCTCATTCTCTCTCTCTCTCTCTCTCGATCTCTCATTCTCTCTCTCTCTCATTCTCTCTCATTCTCTCTCTCTCTCTCTCTCTCGTTCTCGCTTATTCTCTCTCGTTCTCTCTCATTCTCTCTCATTCTCTTTCTATCGCTCTCTATCTCTCTCTCGTTCTCTCGTTCTCTCATTCTCTCTCATTCTCTCGTTCTCTCATTCTTTCTCATTCTCTCTCATTCTCTCTCTCTCTCTATCTCTCTATCTCTCTATCTCTCTATCTCTCTCGTTCTCTCGTTCTCTCATTCTCTCATTCTCTCGTTCTCTCGTTCTCTCATTCTCTCTCATTCTCTCTCATTCTCTCTCTCTCTCTATCTCTCTATCTCTCTCTCTCTATCTCTCTCTCGTTCTCTCTCATTCTCTCGTTCTCTCTCTCTCGTTCTCTATCTCTCTCTCATTCTCTCTCTATCGCTCTCTCTCTCTATCTCTCTCTCATTCTCTCGTTCTCTCTCATTCTCATTCTCTCTCTCTCTCGTTCTCTCTCTCTCTCGTTCTCTCTCTCTCTCTCGTTCTCTCTCTCTCGTTCTCTCTCTCTCTCTCTCTCTCACTCTCTCTCTCTCTCTCGCTCTCTCTCTCTCTCTCTCTCTCCTTCCTCAGACTATGGTTTTATTTTTGGTCTGTTGTCCGTCTGTAAGTGTCAGTATTGACGCCTCTGTCTCTTCCTCGCTCCTTCTTTCTCCCTCTCTCCCTCTACCCATCTCTCTCTTTTACTCTCTTTGTCTTTTGTCTTCTCTCTATTTTTCTGCTGTTTCTCCCTCTCTCTCCAGTCATTCATTCATTCAGTTCTTTTCTCCTTCTCTCCTTGTCCTTCTCCCTCTCTCTCCATTCATTCATTCATTCATTCATTCAGTTCTTTTCTCCTTCTCTCCTTGTCCTTCTCCCTCTCTCTCCATTCATTCATTCAGTTCTTCTCTCCTTGTCCCTTTATTCTGTCAGCCTCTTGCTCTGTATCTGTCTTCCTGTCTGTTCCTGCTCACTGCTAACATACGCCCACACCTTCACTTACAAAGCCAGATACACACACACACACACGGGGGTGGACACAGATACTCCCATACCCGCTGTTACTGACTGCATCCTACACACACCACTATCACAGAGCTTGACATGCACTCTCAATATGACTCCAGATACATCGCACACAACACGCTCACTCACTCAAACACACACACAAACACAAACACACGTACATACAAAAACACACACACATATGCAAGATCATGCACATAAACATAAACACACACAAATACACACACACACAGACAGACACACACACAAAATAGTTATATAGACAGGGTCTCTGTCTCTGAGAGGTTTTTGTTTCTGTTCACCAGAAGAGGGGATGGATGGAGAAAGCTACACAGAGAAAGATAGAAAGGAACAGAAAGAACAAGGAGGATGAGAGGAGGATGAGCAGAGAAGGGAAAAGAGGAGGTGAGAGGTCAGAGAGAGAGAGAGAGGATAAGAGGTTGAAGAGAGAGAAAGAGTGAGTGAGTACAGGATGTGATTTGTCCCTGGTTGAAAGTGATTATAATGACTTTCTATAGGGGGAATTCTCACCCTCGTCTCTATGACAACAGCGAAGGCCAACAGTGTTGGATTATACCACTGCCCTGAGGCTGGGGGGGGGAGACAGGTGTCAGTGTGTGTGCGTGCGCTTGTGCATGTGTGTGTGTGTGGGAGTTAAAAAGAGGGGAGTGGAATGGGGGAGTGTGTTAATGTATGCCAAATTAGATTACAAAAACATGTCACTCTGCAAGGCTTTTCATTTTATCATGTTCATATGACTGTTGCTGTGTACGTGCATATGGCTGTGTACGTGTGTGCGTTTCATTACAAAGATTTGTCTGTGGCCCTGGATATGTTTATGAGAGAGAGAGAGAGAGAGAGATGTTTTATGACCTAGAGGACAGATGGGTGGTTCCCTGTTTATGACAGATATTTAGTTTGAAATCAGTGGTACTTTGTAAACCCACTCATACACAGACATACATGTACACATAAAAACATTGCAAGGCTTTCACTATATTTTATTGATATTTTACAAATAGAGTGTACGGAGAGTAAAGATGTGGTCACTGACTTTTTGTCTTATATGTTTCAGATGCGCTAAAGTTATTTTCAGCAAAAGTGCCTTGTTTTTTCAAGAGTATGTATTAAAGTCTAGTCCATTAGCTACAGGTTTATCCACATTCAGTATGCACGCACACACACACACACATTTTGATTAAACATGGTTAATCCTAATTCATTTCTTATCAGGAGTTATGTGACCTCATTAATACCTACTTCATCCCTCCATCTCCCTCTCCTCCTCTCTCCTCCTCCCCTCCTCCTCTCCTCCTCTCTTTCTCCTCCTCTCTCCTCCTCCCTCGCCTCCTCTCTTTCTCCTCCTCTCTCCTCCTCCCTCTCCTCCTCTCTTTCTCCTCCTCCCTCTTCTCCTCTCTTTCTCCTCCTCCCTCTCCTCCTCTCTCACTAGCACATTCCTGTTCCCTCTCTTTCTCCTCCTCCCTCTCCTCTTCTCTCCTCCCTCTCCTCCTCTCTCCTTCTCCATCTCCTCCTCTCTCACCCTCCCTCTCCTCCTCTCTCACCAACACATTCCTGTTCCCTCTCTTTCTCCTCCTCCTCCTCTTCCTCCTCTCTCCTCCTTTCTCCTCCTCCTCTCTCTCATCCCCTCTCCTCCTCCCCTCTCCTCCTCCCCTCTCCTCCTCCTCTCTCCTCTCCTCTCCTCCTCCTCTCTCCTCCTCCCTCTCATACCCTCTCCTCCTCCCCTCTCCTCCTCCCTCTCCTCCTCCCTCTCTCCTCCTCTCTCCTCCTCCCTCTCCTCCTCTGTCCTCCTCCCTCTCCTCCTCTGTCCTCCTCCCTCTCCTCCTCTCTCCTCCTCTCTCACCAGCACATTCCTGTTCCCTCTCTTTCTCCTCCTCCTCCCTCTCATCCTCTCTCCTCCTCCTCTTTCCTCCTCCTCTTTCCTCCTCCCTCTCCTCCTCTCTCCTCCTCCCTCTCCTCCTCTCTCCTCCTCCCTCTCCTCCTCTCTCCTCCTTCCTCTCCTCCTCTCTCACCAGCACATTCCTGTTCCCTCTCTTTCTCCTCCTCCCTCTCCTCCTCTCTCCTCCTCCCTCTCCTCCTCTCTCCTCCTCTCTCACCAGCACATTCCTGTTCCCTCTCTTTCTCCTCCCTCTCTATCTCCCTCTTCAGAAACATGTTTTCTCCTTCTCTACCGTACAAAACAGTATTTAATATGAAACTTAATTAACTTCCTGTCCTTTCTCTCTCTATCTCTTTCCGTCTCTCTCTCCCAGGGATGTCTGTAAGACTCTATTCAAGCCACAGTTCTCCCTAAAATCAAAGTTTGTCAGACATTTTCCTAACGTCAGATGTTTTGTCGTTTTCTAAAGTAGTATTCTACATCCTATCTGTAGTTTAGACCCTGTTAGACCCTGTTAGACCCTGTTAGACCCTGTTAGACCCTGTTAGCTGCATGCATTAGGAGGAATCTACAGCCATCAATCCCAAGTCAATGGAAAGGATTGGCACCATCTAATTCAGACTGGCACCATCTAATTAGATTTAATTCTTATTCGTTTGGGATTGAGGCTTGCAGATTTCTCCTAATGCATAGAATCTTGACTTGAAGTTGGACTTCAGACCATTCTAGAGGAATGAAAATGTCTGAGAACATTAGATTTTGAGAAAATTCTTTAACTCTCTCTCTCTTTCAATTCAATTTCAATTTCTATTTAAGGGGCTTTATTGGCATGGGAAACATATGTTTACATTGCCAAAGCAAGTGAAATAGATAAACAAAGTTAAATAAAAAAGTTCAAATGAGCAATAAACATTACACTCACAAAAGTTCCAATGTAATAGAGACATTTCAAATGTCATAATGTCGCTCTCTTGCTCTCATCTGAGATTCATCCTCTCCCACTCCCTCCATCCTTGTTGACTGTTGATGATACACGCCTTTCTTTCCCTTGCTTTTCCTAATCCACTGATTGACAGATTGTGTTGACTCTCACCTCTCACTCACTCACTCACTCCTCTCTCTCTCTCTCTCTCTCTCTCTCTCTCTCTATCTCTCTCTCTCTCTCTTTCTCTCTCTCAGGGTGCGGGCTGTACAGCTCTGGTGGTTGCCGTGGTAGCAAGGAAGCTGGAGTTGACCAAGGCGGAGAAACACGTCCACAACTTCATGATGGACACACAACTCACCAAGAGGGTATGTCTGTGTGTGTGTGTTTATGTGAGTGTGTGTCTGCATGTGTTTGTATGTGTATGTATGTGTGTGTGTTTGTATGCTGTTGGCCTCTGATCTGGTTCTCTGCTTTAGGGTTAGAAATAGGGGGGAGTTGGTGTGAGGGTTTTAAGTTGCTGAAAGCACTGATGACTCCCGAGCAGCACGCAAGCTCTGATTGGCCCTCAGATGCACACGCGGCACCCTGCGATGAAGTGACGCTGTTCCCCCAAGAGAGAGTGTTGTGTTTCCAGTATGGAAAGCACTGGGCAGGGGGACATATCTTTCTCTCCCTTACCGTCCTCTTTCTCTCTAGCTCCCCCTTCTACATCTTTCTTTACCTCTCCCATCTGTATTTCTCACCCACCTTCTCTTCGCCCCTGGGCCATTCTCTCCTCCCTCCCTCCCTCCCTCCCTCCCTCCCTCCCTCTTTCCATCCATGCACTGGTCCTTCTCAATTTTTCATGCAGTTTAAAGATCCAAGTTTCAAAAATAGCCCCCACTATGAAATATGTAGGGTACATTATGTCTCTGTGTATCTGGCAAGCGAGAGGAGGGCAGAGCAGAGAGAGGTGATCAATAATTTTAGCTTAGATAAAGTATCGATGCAGCGAAGGGAAAGAAGGACTCAGCTCCTCTCTGGGAAGGGGAAGCTCGGAACAGACCACAGCGAAGGGAAAGAAGGACTCAGCTCCTCTCTGGGAAGGGGAAGCTCAGACCAGACCACAGCGAAGGGAAAGAAGGACTCCACTCTCAGCTCCTCTCTGGGAAGGGGAAGCTCGGACCAGACCACAGAGAAGGGAAAGAAGAACTCAGCTCCTCTCTGGGAAGGGGAAGCTCAGACCAGACCACAGCGAAGGGAAAGAAGGACTCCACTCTCAGCTCCTCTCTGGGAAGGGGAAGCTCGGACCAAACCACAGAGAAGGGAAAGAAGAACTCAGCTCCTCTCTGGGAAGGGGAAGCTCAGACCAGACCACAGAGAAGGGAAAGAAGGACTCAGCTCCTCTCTGGGAAGGGGAAGCTCAGACCAGACCACACAGCGAAGGGAAAGAAGGACTCAGCTCTCAGCTCCTCTCTTGGAAGGGGAAGCTCGGACCAGACCACAGCGGAAAACAGAGGAGCCACTTGGTCTCTTTAGGAAGTTTCACACACTCCGATGGGTTTGGCTTTTCTCACACAGAGGCATGCTCACTGGTACAGGCGAATGCACAAACACAAGCCTGCACATGTTCTGAGGCATGCACCCTGCCTGCAGTCTGGCACACACACAGTTACAAAGAACTGGGATTTTAGTGTCGAAGAACATACTCCAGAATATTTGTCAAATTGCTGCAAAATGATCTCAGGGCTATAGTAGAGCGTAGTTTTCTTAGAGCAGTTTTATATTGGACATTTTCCAGAACATTCATTGTATTAAAAATTGTTACTGTGGATACACCGCCTGGGAACTTCAAGGACATTTTCTCTCTTATTCGTCATTGACCTTTATAGCTTAGATAAATATTTGGCCACTGTTTGTAATGTTAGGATGTAACCTTCTGAAAACCTTCAGGGAACTCTTTCTATTGGTCAGAAAACATCCCCTGTCTCCCATAGTAACTTGGTCAATTAATGACATTCACAGGTTAAACCATGTGTCAAACTCATACCACGGAGGGCCGAGTGTCTTCGTGCTTTCGCTCCTCCCTTGTACTTGATTGGTGAATTAAGATCACTGATTAGTAAGGAATTCCCGTCACCTGGTTGTCTTGGTCTTAATTCGATGGAAAAAACTAAAACCTGCAAACTCTAGGCCAGGGGTGTCAAACTCAAATACCCAGTGGGCCAAAATGTAAAACCTGAACAAAGTCACGGGCCAACATTGAACAAATTAACCTTTTAATATGGACCCAAACAAGTTTTGCTTTAACACTGAATATGGAACAAGCATCGCTTATTACCATACAATATATAATTTAATAGTGGAGACATGCAAAATCGAATTTCAAATGAAAAAACACATCAATGGCATTCATTTATTAAATAAATAAAATTTAAATAAAAATTGTATGCCTCTTTTCTATTTGCAGCCTTCTGATTTAAATACCAAAATAAACTTTTTCCACTAGCTAATAATTTTACAAATAAAATGATAATAAATCAATCAACCACTCAAGCCCATGCCTTGTAGCAAGAAAAAGTTAATAAAGAAAACGTTAATTATTGCACACTGGTCTAATCGGATGTGCCCAAGCCAGATACCTGGCATCTCTTCTTGGATGCTAGTTCATCAATGTCTGGGCTCAAGCTCTGAGCTGAAGAAATCCTCAGTATCGAGCGAAGATGTTCATCAGTCAGACGTCTCCTGTGAGTTGTTTTGGTCATCTTCATCGAGGAGAAAAGTTGCTCGCATAGATAAGTGCTGCCGAACATGGAGAGCATCTGAGCAGCTTGGGTGCGGAGCTGAGGCATTGTGTCAGGGATGAACCGTGGAAACTGTGCGGCGCCCACAGCATCATACTTTGACTTCAGCGTGTCGTTGCACTGGAGTTCAATCAGCTCCATTTGGATGCTGGTTGGTGCATTTTCCACATCAACTGCGAAGGGATTACTAAGCAGTTCAAACTTGCATTTCTGGGCATCGAAGTCGGCAAATCGCCGGCTAAACTCAGCGGCGAGAACACTTTTATGGATTGGCAGCAGGGAAAATGGCAAGGGTTTCCTTGCAGCATCTGATTCTCCCACAGGCACAGTTTAGTTTTGAAGGCCCTCACTGCAGCGTACATGTCTGTGATGATGCGCCCCCGCCCCTGAAGCTGCAGGTTCAGCGCATCGAGATGGCTCGAGATGTCACAGAGAAAGGCCAGCTCACACAGGAACTTTTGCTCCCGGAGCTCTGCTGTATCCTTCCCTTTGGTTTCCAGGAATTGACATATTTCCTCACGCAGCTCGAAACATCTGTTCAGTACTTTTCCTCTGCTTAGCCATCTCACCTCTGTGTGATACGGCACGTCTGCGTATTCCGAACCACACTCCTCCAGAAAATATTTAAACTGGCGGTGATTTAGACCTTTGGCTCTTATAAAGTTAACTACCTGTGTTACTGTGGTCATAACATGTTCCATCTTTAGGGCTTTGGCACACAGTGCTTCCTGATGTATGATGCAGTGGTAAACAGTTAGCTCACCTGCACAGTTCTCTTCCCGCATCTTCTCCCGAACCATGCCCACCAGTCCACTCTTTTTACCGCACATCGCTGGCGCACCATCTGTCGTTAATCCAACGAGTTTATCCCACGGCAGCTTTATTTCAGTTACACATTTGGAAACCTCCTCAAAGATTTCCTTTCCTGTGGTTGTGCCATTCATTGATTTGAATCCTAATAGCTCCTCCGTAACACACAGATTTGAGTCCACTCCACGGATGAAGACTGACAGCTGAGCAGTATCAGATGCGTCGCAGCTCTCATCCACAGCGAGGGAGAACGCAACAAAATCTTTTCCCTTTTCCATCAGCTGGTCATACAGATTGGTGGCAAGATCACATGTGCGATCAGCTACTGTGTTCCTGCTCAGGCTCACGTTTGAAAATGCTTGTTTTTTCTCTGGGCATACGAGGTCACAAACCTTCATCATGCACTTTTTCATGAACTCTCCCTCATTAAAGGGCCGGGCTGATTTTGCGATCTCTGCTGCCACTATATGACTAGCCTTTACAGCAGCCTCGCTTTGTGATGTGGCTTTTTTAAACATATTCTGTTGTGAAACCAAACTTCTTTTAATCTCCTCTACTTTCTGGCTCCTTTGAGTCATGTCCAGGTCCTTGTATTTGTCATGGTGTTTCGTTTCATAGTGTCGTCTAATGTTGTACTCCTTACTTACAGCCACGTTGACTCCACAAACAAGACAAACAGGTTTGTCTTTTACATATGTAAACAGATATTCTGCCTCCCACTTGTCCAGAAAGCTCCTGTTTTCTGCCTTTCTTTTCGCCATTTTTGGGAAGGGTTAGCTCGCTGACAGTTGTAGCGTCTATGTTGCTATGACTACTGTCACAGAGGAGAGAGCGTTTCTGGGTCCTGTCCTGATTGGCGCGCGAAAACAGCAGAGCATTATGGGATTCGTAGTATTAGTGGTGAATGCGCTGTATAATACCGGCGGGCCAGCTCTAGTAGTAATTTGGTATTGGCTCGCGGGCCAAATATAATTACCCCGCGGGCCAAATTTGGCCCACGGGCCAGAGTTTGACACCCATGCTCTAGGCCCTCCATGGAATGAGTTATACCCTAAGCCAATAGGTTTGAGGTAGAAGCACAATGTATTTTATTCACTGACCTGTTGGCTATCTATTGGTTTAGTGTTTAGTGTTTGATCTCAACAAAACCCAAACGCACACTCTATCTCTCACACACACACACACCTCCCACAGGCCTGTAACTTGAGAAGGAGAGGTTTCTCCTGCATCCTAGGTGACATTAATTAGAAGTTCCAAGTAAGGATGACTAGGCCTTGTACGTCTCTTTCTCGCTCACCCCTCTCTCTCTCTCTCTCTCTCTCTCTCTCTCTCTCTCTCTCTCGCTCTCTCTCTCTCTCTCTCTCTCTCTCTCTCTCTCTCTCTCTCTCTATCCTTCTCTCTCTCCTTCTCTCTCTCTTGTCCTCATTCTTGTCCTTAACTCTCTCTCTCTCTCTCTCTCTCTCCTTTCTTATTCAGCCCTGAACTCTCTCTCTCTCTTCTTTCTTGTTCAGCCCTTAACTCTCTCTCTCTCTTCTTTCTTATTCAGCCCTTAACTCTCTCTCTCTCTTCTTTCTTATTCAGCCCTTAACTCTCTCTCTCTCTCACCTTTCTTATTCAGCCCTTAACTCTCTCTCCTTTCCTATTCAGCCCTTAACTCTCTCTCCTTTCCTATTCAGCCCTTAACTCTCTCTCTCCTTTCTTATTCAGCCCTGAACGCTCTCTCTCTCTCCTTTCTTATTCAGCCCTTAAGTCTCTCTCTCTCTCTCTTCTTTCTTATTCAGCCCTTAACTCTCTCTCCTTTCTTATTCAGCCCTGAACTCTCTCTCTCTCTCTCTCTCTCTCTCTCTCTCTCTCTCTCTCCTGTCTTATTCAGCCCTGAACTCTCTCTCTCCTGTCTTATTCAGCCCTGAACTCTCTCTCTCTCTCCTTTCTTATTCAGCCCTTGACTCTCTCTCTCTCTCCTTTCTTATCAGCCCTTAACCCTCTCTCTCTCTCTCTCTCTCTCTCTCTCTCTCTCTCTCTCTCTCTCTCTCTCTCTCTCTCTCTCTCTCTCTCTCTCTCTCTCTCTCTCTCTCTCTCTCTCTATCCTTCTCTCTCTCCTTCTCTCTCTCTTGTCCTCATTCTTGTCCTTAACTCTCACTCTCTCTCTCTCTCTCTCTCTCTCCTTTCTTATTCAGCCCTGAACTCTCTCTCTCTCTCCTTTCTTATTCAGCCCTGAACTCTCCCTCTCTCTCCTTTCTTATTCAGCCCTGAACTCTCTCTCTCTCTCTCTCTCTCTCTCTCTCTCTCTCTCTCTCTCTCTCTCTCTCTCTCTCTCTCTCTCTCTCTCCTTTCTTATTCAGCCCTGTACTCTCTCTCTCTCTTCTTTCTTATTCAGCCCTTAACTCTCTCTCTCTCTTCTTTCTTATTCAGCCCTTAACTCTCTCTCTCTCTCGCCTTTCTTATTCAGCCCTTAACTCTCTCTCCTTTCCTATTCAGCCCTTAACTCTCTCTCCTTTCCTATTCAGCCCTTAACTCTCTCTCTCCTTTCTTATTCAGCCCTGAACGCTCTCTCTCTCTTCTTTCTTATTCAGCCCTTAACTCTCTCTCTCTCTCTCCTTTCTTATTCAGCCCTTAACTCTCTCTCTCTCTCTTCTTTCTTATTCAGCCCTTAACTCTCTCTCCTTTCTTATTCAGCCCTTAACTCTCTCTCTCTCTCTCTCTCTCTCTCTCTCTCTCTCTCTCTCAAATTTTTCAAATTCAAATTCAAGCTGCTTTATTGGCATGAAAAACATTGTGTCAATATTGCCAAAGCAACAATGTATACAATATACATTGTAACAAAATTGTAAATGATAGCAAATAATAATATAAAATGGTAGTAAATAATAATACAAAATTAAATCCAAAAATAAATACAATAAAATGGTAACAGTCAATAGTAGAAATGTAATAAATATAAAATCAAATTATGGAAAATGAAACTATAACTAACTTATAACTAAATAACGGTCATCTTCTTCTTTATATCAGTACTTATATCAGTACTACAACTACAATCATCATTACTACGACTACTACTACCATCACTAAACTGTTATCACTACCATTACCACCCATATTTGGGATGATAAACATTAATAATAGTAATAATAATAATAAGTAAGTTACTGTTTACTATGCAGATGTTATTATTCAGTGTCCCTCAGGCTATGGCAGGAAAATACATATTTGGCTGCAAGAGGAGCCATTGCTCCTTCGCCCATGAGTATTCTTAGTTTTTCCTCTGGGTTCAATTTGTAAAAATGTGGAATATATGTAGTCATTTCTGTGAATAATGAATGTCTTTGTGAGGAATATTTATCACAGTAAAGGAGAAAGTGCATCTCTGTCTCTACCTCCCCTGTCATGCAGTGACCACATACACGCTCCTCTTTGGGTAGCCATGTCTTTTTATGTCTGCCGGCTTCTATTGCCAATCGGTGGTCACTCAGCCTGTACTTGGTAAGGATCTGTCTCTGCTTCGTATCTCTGACAGAGTAGAGATAATCAGCCAATTCATATTCTCTGTTTAGGGTCAGATAGCAATTTAGTCGGCTTTGGGATTTTGTTTCGTTTTTCCAGTATTGTAAATATGATTCTTTTGATTGGTTCATGATTTTGCTTATTGGAATTCTTTCTTTTGAAGCAGTGCTGGTGTCAGCTTGGTTGGTGAGGTCCAACACCAGCTGACTGAGAGGGCTCGTTTCTGGGCTCAGCTCTTGGGCTTGAAGTGCTTTAAATTGCAGACTCGAATTTGGACTTGAATTTAGATGTAGCCAAAATTTTAATGATCTTTTCTGTATTTTCATTATTACTGGAAAACGGCCCAATTCTGCCCTACATGCAGTAGTTGGTGTATTTCTCTGGACTTGTAGAATTTTCCGACAGAATTCTGCATGTAGGGCTTCAATTGGATGTTTGTCCCACATTTTAAAATCCAGTTTGTTGAGTGGCCCCCAAACCTCACTTCCATAAAGTGCTATTGGTAGGATTACACTGTCAAATATTTTAGTCCAAATTCTAATTGGGATGTTAATTTTGAATAATTTCATTTTTATTGCATACATTGCTCTGCGGGCTTTTTCTTTGAGTGCCTTCACTGCCATATTAAAGTTTCCCGATGCAGATATGGTCAGACCAAGGTAGGTGTAATTTTTTGTGTGTTCAATTAAGGTGTTGTTCAGGGTGAATTTACATTTGTGTTTCTGACATCTGGGTTTTTTTTGGAAAATCATGATTTTAGTTTTTGGGAAATTTACTGCCAGGGCCCAATTATGGCAATATTGCTCCAGAATATTCATGTTTTGTTGAAGACCTTCTTTGGTTGGTGATAGAAGTACCAAGTCATCAGCATATAGCAGGTATTTCACTTCTGTGTCAAATAGTGTGAGTCCTGGGGCTGGAGATTGGTCCAACATGTCTGCTAATTCATTGATATAAATGTTGAAAAGATTTGGACTCAAACTGCAGCCTTGTCTCACACCTCGACATTGTGAAAAAAATTATGTTCTTTGGTTTTTGATTTTTATTGCACACTTGTTTTCTGTGTACATACATTTTATTAAGTCATACACCTTACCACCAAGCCCACTTTGTAGAATTTTGTAGAATAGCCCTTCGTGCCAAATCGAATCAAATGCTTTTTTAAAGTCAATAAAGCAAGCAAAGATTTTGCCCTCTTTTTTTTGGTGGACGTGTTTGTTGGACATGTTTTGAGTAGCCAAATTGACACCATCTTTATTGTTTTGGTACTGTGAGTTATTGAAAAACTGTATAGAGTTCATCATTTCATTTGAGTTCAATGTTTCAATGAATGTCTCTGCACTGTTTGGAGCCCATCTGAACGATTGGTTTCTCTCACTCTCTCTCTCTCCTTTCTTATTCAGCCCTTAACTCTCTCTCTCTCTCTCTCCTTTCTTATTCAGCCCTGAACTCTCTCTCTCTCTTCTTTCTTATTCAGCCCTGAACTCACTCTCTCTCTCCTTTCTTATTCAGCCCTGAACTCTCTCAATTCAATTCAATTCAAGGGCTTTATTGGCATGGGAAACATGTGTTAACATTGCCAAAGCAAGTGAGGTAGACAACATACAAAGTGAATATATAAAGTGAAAAACAACAAAAATTAACAGTAAACATTACACATACAGAGGTTTCAAAACAGTAAAGACATTACAAATGTCATATTATATATATATATATACAGTGTTTTAACAATGTACAAATGGTTAAAGGACACAAGATAAAATAAATAAGCATAAATATGGGTTGTATTTACAATGGTGTGTGTTCTTCACTGGTTGCCTTTTTCTCGTGGCAACAGGTCACAAATCTTGCTGCTGTGATGGCACACTGTGGAATTTCACCCAGTAGATATGGGAGTTTTTCAAAATTGGATTTGTTTTCGAATTCTTTGTGGATCTGTGTAATCTGAGGGAAATATGTCTCTCTAATATGGTCATACATTGGGCAGGAGGTTAGGAAGTGCAGCTCAGTTTCCACCTCATTTTGTGGGCAGTGAGCACATAGCCTGTCTTCTCTTGAGAGCCATGTCTGCCTACGGCGGCCTTTCTCAATAGCAAGGCTATGCTCACTGAGTCTGTACATAGTCAAAGCTTTCCTTAATTTTGGGTCAGTCACAGTGGTCAGGTATTCTGCCGCTGTGTACTCTCTGTTTAGGGCCAAATAGCATTCTAGTTTGCTCTGTTTTTTTTGTTAATTCTATCCAATGTGTCAAGTAATTATCTTTTTGTTTTCTCATGATTTGGTTGGGTCTAATTGTGCTGTTGTCCTGGGGCTCTGTAGGGTGTGTTTGTGTTTGTGAACAGAGCCCCATGACCAGCTTGCTTAGGGGACTCTTCTCCAGGTTCATCTCTCTGTAGGTGATGGCTTTGTTATGGAAGGTTTGTGAATCGCTTCCTTTTAGGTGGTTGTAGAATTTAACGGCTATTTTCTGGATTTTGATAATTAGTGGGTATCGGCCTAATTCTGCTCTGCATGCATTATTTGGTGTTCTACGTTGTACACGGAGGATATTTTTGCATAATTCTGCGTGCAGAGTCTCAATTTGGTGTTTGTCCCATTTTGTGAAGTCTTGGTTGGTGAGCGGACCCCAGACCTCACAACCATAAAGGGCAATGGGCTCTATGACTGATTCAAGTATTTTTAGCCAAATCCTAATTGGTATGTTGAAATTTATGTTTCTTTTGATGGCATAGAATGCCCTTCTTGCCTTGTCTCTCAGATCGTTCACAGCTTTGTGGAAGTTACCTGTGGCGCTGATGTTTAGGCCAAGGTATGTATAGTTTTTTGTGTGCTCTAGGGCAACAGTGTCTAGATGGAATTTGTATTTGTGGTCCTGGTGACTGGACCTTTTTTGGAACACCATTATTTTGGTCTTACTGAGATTTACTGTCAGGGCCCAGGTCTGACAGAATCTGTGCATAAGATCTAGGTGCTGCTGTAGGCCCTCCTTGGTTGGTGACAGAAGCACCAGATCATCGGCAAACAGCAGACATTTGACTTCGGATTCTAGCAGGGGGAGGCCGGGTGCTGCAGACTTTTCTAGTGCCCGCGCCAATTCGTTGATATATATGTTGAAGAGGGTGGGGCTTAAGCTGCATCCCTGTCTAACCCCACGACCCTGTGTGAAGAAATGTGTGTGTTTTTTGCCAATTTTAACCGCACACTTGTTGTTTGTGTACATGGATTTTATAATGTCGTATGTTTTACCCCCAACACCACTTTCCATCAGTTTGTATAGCAGACCCTCATGCCAAATTGAGTCAAAGGCTTTTTTGAAATCAACAAAGCATGAGAAGACTTTGCCTTTGTTTTGGTTTGTTTGGTTGTCAATTAGGGTGTGCAGGGTGAATACATGGTCTGTTGTACGGTAATTTGGTAAAAAGCCAATTTGACATTTGCTCAGTACATTGTTTTCATTGAGGAAATGTACGAGTCTGCTGTTAATACTAATGCAGAGGATTTTCCCAAGGTTACTGTTGACGCATATTCCACGGTAGTTATTGGGGTCAAATTTGTCTCCACTTTTGTGGATTGGGGTGATCAGTCCTTGGTTCTAAATATTGGGGAAGATGCCAGAGCTAAGGATGATGTTAAAGAGTTTTAGAATAGCCAATTGGAATTTGTGGTCTGTATATTTGATCATTTCATTGAGGATACCATCAACACCACAGGCCTTTTTGGGTTGGAGGGTTTTTATTTTGTCCTGTAACTTATTCAATGTAATTGGAGAATCCAGTGGGTTCTGGTAGTCTTTAATAGTTGATTCTAAGATCTGTATTTGATCATGTATATGTTTTTGCTCTTTATTCTTTGTTATAGAGCCAAAAAGATTGGAGAAGTGGTTTACCCATACATCTCCATTTTGGATAGATAATTATTCGTGTTGTTGTTTGTTTAGTGTTTTCCAATTTTCCCAGAAGTGGTTAGAGTCTATGGATTCTTCAATTGCATTGAGCTGATTTCTGACATGCTGTTCCTTCTTATTCAGCCCTTAACTCTCTCTCTCCTTTCTTATTCAGCCCTGAACTCTCTCTCTCTCTCTTCTTTCTTATTCAGCCCTGAACTCTCTCTCTCTCTCTCCTTTCTTATTCAGCCCTGAACTCTCTCTCTCTCTCCTTTCTTATTCAGCCCTGAACACACACACTCACTCTCTCTCTCTCTCTCTCTCTCTCTCTCTCTCTCTCTCTCTCTCTCTCTCTCTCTCTCTCTCTCTCCTTTCCTATTCAGCCCTTTACTCTCTCTCCTTTCCTATTCAGCCCTTAACTCTCTCTCTCCTTTCTTATTCAGCCCTGAACTCTCTCTCTCTCTTCTTTCTTATTCAGCCCTTAACTCTCTCTCTCTCTCTCTTCTTTCTTATTCAGCCCTTAACTCTCTCTCCTTTCTTATTCAGCCCTGAACACACACACTCACTCTCTCTCTCTCTCTCTCTCTCTCTCTCTCTCTCTCTCTCACTCCTTTCTTATTCAGCCCTGAACTCTCTCTCTCTCTCTCTCTCCTTTCTTATTCAGCCCTGAACACTCTCTCTCTCTCCTTTCTTATTCAGCCCTTAACTCTCTCTCTCTCTCTCTCTCTCTCTCTCCTTTCTTATTCAGCCCTGAACTCTCTCTCTCTCTCCTTTCTTATTCAGGCCTTAACTCTCTCTCTCTCTCCTTTCTTATTCAGCCCTGAACTCTCTCTCTCTCTCCTTTCTTATTCAGCCCTGAACTCTCTCTCTCTCCTTTCTTATTCAGCCCTTAACTCTCTCTCTCTCCTTTCTTATTCAGCCCTAAACTCTCTCTCTCTCTTCTTTCTTATTCAGCCCTGAACTCTCTCTCTCTCTCCTTTCTTATTCAGCCCTGAACTCTCTCTCTCTCTCCTTTCTTATTCAGCCCTTAACTCTCTCTCTCTCCTTTCTTATTCAGCCCTGAACACTCTCTCTCTCTCTCTCTCTCTCTCTCTCTCTCTCTCTCTCTCTCCTTTCTTATTCAGCCCTTAACTCTCTCTCTCCTTTCTTATTCAGCCCTTAACTCTCTCTCAATTCAATTCAGTTCAAGGGCTTTATTGGCATGGGAAACATGTGTTAACATTGCCAAAGCAAGTGAGGTAGACAACATACAAAGTGAATATATAAAGTGAAAAACAACAAAAATTAACAGTAAACATTACACATACAGAGGTTTCAAAACAGTAAAGACATTACAAATGTCATATTATATATATATATATACAGTGTTTTAACAATGTACAAATGGTTAAAGGACACAAGATAAAATAAATAAGCATAAATATGGGTTGTATTTACAATGGTGTGTGTTCTTCACTGGTTGCCCTTTTCTTGTGGCAACAGGTCACAAATCTTGCTGCTGTGATGGCACACTGTGGAATTTCATCCAGTAGATATGGGAGTTTTTCAAAATTTGATTTGTTTTTGAATTCTTTGTGGATCTGTGTAATTTGAGGGAAATATGTCTCTCTAATATGGTCATACATTGGGCAGGAGGTTAGGAAGTGCAGCTCAGTTTCCACCTCATTTTGTGGGCAGTGAGCACATAGCCTGTCTTCTCTTGAGAGCCATCTCTCTCTCTCTCCTTTCTTATTCAGCCCTTAACTCTCTCTCTCTCTCCTTTCTTATTCAGCCCTTAACTCTCTCTCTCTCTCTCTCTCTCCTTTCTTATTCAGCCCTGAACTCTCTCTCTCTCTCCTTTCTTTCTTATTCAGCCCTGAACTTTCTCTCTCTCTCCTTTCTTATTCAGCCCTGAACTCTCTCTCTCTCTCTCTCTCTCTCCTTTCTTATTCAGCCCTGAACTCTCTCTCTCTCCTTTCTTATTCAGCCTTTACCAGATGATAACGCCCACACAGAGGGTTCCCTTCCTCACACTCACTCCTCTTCTCTTCTCTCTCTCTCGTTCTCATTCCCTTTTTCATGGCTCTCTTACTCAATCCTCCATATCTCTCCAGTGATTGGGTTAATTCTAATTGAAGTCAGTCAATTCAATTCAGGAAGTAAACTGAAATTAAAAAATTCAAATCACTTCCTGAATTGAGTGACTTTAATTCAAATTGACCCCAACCCTCCTGGTGTGTGTGTGTGTGTGTGTGTGTGTGTGTGTGTGTGTGTGTGTGTGTGTGTGTGTGTGTGTGTGTGTGTGTGTGTGTGTGTGTGTGTGTGTGTGAGAGAGAGACATGTCTCCTTCCTTTGTCACCTTTGTGTGACACGCAGCGTTGAAGGGGAGGTAGGTGGGAGGTCGTTGCCAGGGTAATTGGAAGTTTGTTGATGTTACACGTTCTCCAAGAAAACACCATTCTAATGCCTTGTTCTCATTGCTAATTATACACTTATACACATTACACACATAAGATATCAATTATGCTGTAAGCAGAAACTACATTTTACCATGGGGACACAGAGTAATCCATATAAAGCTGTAGAAACCATGTTCTCTGAGTTGGTAATTGCCATTGACAATCCACAAACACACATGACAATCATTACCATTATTAATGATAATAATTGATCATTTCCAGTAAAAAAATAAATAATAATTGATAATAATATCACCTAGATTCCAGCTCATCCCTCTGGTCCTCCTCTCTGGTCCTTGACATGTCAGGACAGTACATGTTATCCTGTAATCCCACATTAAGCGTTACCACACAGTTAATCCGATTAGTGACCAGATGTTGGACTGTTTTGCTGGAGTTATTTGGGTTTTGGGCTCTAGACTGTGAAACTGTTTATATTGAGAGGATGCCCTCCCCCCGCCCTGAGGTACATTCCAATGCTCACAATGGAGGAGTGAGTGGACTTAGTGATGTCATGTCCTTAGCCCTCACTGTCTCCCCCTCATATGGAGTGGTCACCCACAATTAGTATATCATAATATGATAATAACATGGATATGTAGTATATCATAAATTGATAATAACATGGATATGTAGTATATAATATGATAATAACATGGATATGTAGTATATAATATGATAATAACATGGATATGTAGTATATAATAATATGATAATAACATGGATATATGTAGTATGTAACAATATGATAATAACATGGATATGTAGTATATCATAATATAATAACATGGATATGTAGTATATAATAACATGATAATAACATGGATATGTAGTATATAATATGATAATGACATGGATATGTAGTATATAATAATATGATAATAACATGGATATGTAGTATATAATAATATGATAATAACATGGATATGTACTATATAATATGATAATAACATGGATATGTAGTATATAATATGATAATAACATGGATATGTAGTATATTATAATATGATAATAACATGGATATGTAGTATATAATATGATAATAACATGGATATATGTAGTATATTATAATATGATAATAACATGGATATGTAGTATATAATAATATGATAATAACATGGATATGTAGTATATAATAATATGATAATAACATGGATATGTAGTATATAATATGATAATAACATGGATATGTAGTATATAATATGATATTAACATGGATATGTAGTATATAATATGATATTAACATGGATATGTAGTATAAATAATATGATAACATGGATTGTAGTATATTATATGATAATAACATGGATATATGTGGCACATTATAATATGATAATAACATGGATATGTAGTATACCATAATATGACAATAACATGGATATGTAGTATATCATAATATAATAACATGGATATGTAGTATATAATAATATGATAATAACATGGATATGTAGTATATCATAATATGATAATAACATGGATATGTAGTATATAATAATATGATAATAACATGGATATGTAGTATATAATAATATGATAATAACATGGATATGTAGTATATCATAATATGATAATAACTTGGATATGTAGTATAAATAATAATATAATATCATGGTTAGTTAGTATATATGTGGCCCATGCGGGAATCAAACCTCTAACTCTGGGGTTGCTAGCACCATGCACTAACAGGTGGAGACGTCAGAACCACCACCATTGTTCTCCATATTGTGTTTGCATTTGGTCACAGTGAGTTTGCTGTGTTATGTAAGGAAGGATCCAGAATAGAAACAAAGCTGACTCCAGGTACGAGGTCAGGCCATGATAACCATATGGCACCAACATGGCTGGCCAGTGCCCAGGTAGGGGGAAGCCATACGGCACCAACATGCCTTCCCTGTGCCACGGTACAGATGTAGGATCTTAATTTGAACCAGTTTGCTACAGCAGGAAAATAATCTTGCAGCAACAAGACGTGAATTGTGATTTGGATGGACATTTGTGTAGAGGTTGATATATTCTTCATAAGGCGATTTTGCCTTATGTCTGACATTTCTAAGTGAAAATTAAAAATTTGATAGTGTTGTAATGATAGCGTAATGATAGGATGATAATGTTGTAACTACGTGACTAACAAGGATGATAGCGTTGTAACTATGTGACTAACAAGGATGATAGTGTTGTAACTATGTGACTAACAAGGATGATCGCGTTGTAACTATGTGACTAACAAGGATGATCGCGTTGTAACTATGTGACTAACAAGGATGATAGCGTAACTATGTGACTAACAAGGATGATAGTGTTGTAACTATGTGACTTACAAGGATGATCGTGTTGTAACTATGTGACTAACAAGGATGATAGTGTTGTAACTATGTGACTAACAAGGATGATAGAGTTGTAACTATGTGACTAACAAGGAAGATAGTGTTGTAACTATGTGACTAACAAGGATGATAGTGTTGTAACTATGTGACTAACAAGGATGATAGTGTTGTAACTATGTGACTAACAAGGATGATAGTGTTGTAACTATGTGACTAACAAGGATGATAGTGTTGTAACTATGTGACTAACAAGGATGATAGTGTTGTAACTATGTGACTAACAAGGATGATAGTGTTGTAACTATGTGACTAACAAGGATGATAGTGTTGTAACTATGTGACTAACAAGGATGATAGTGTTGTAACTATGTGACTAACAAGGATGATAGTGTTGTAACTATGTGACTAACAAGGATGATCGCGTTGTAACTATGTGACTAACAAGGATGATAGTGTTGTAACTATGTGACTAACAAGGATGATAGAGTTGTAACTATGTGACTAACAAGGATGATAGTGTTGTAACTATGTGACTAACTATGTGACTAACAAGGATGATAGTGTTGTAACTATGTGACTAACTATGTGACTAACAAGGAAGATAGTGTTGTAACTATGTGACTAACAAGGATGATAGTGTTGTAACTATGTGACTAACAAGGATGATCGTGTTGTAACTATGTGACTAACAAGGATGATAGTGTTGTAACTATGTGACTAACTATGTGACTAACAAGGATGATAGTGTTGTAACTATGTGACTAACAAGGATGATAGTGTTGTAACTATGTGACTAACTATGTGACTAACAAGGATGATAGTGTTGTAACTATGTGACTAACAAGGATGATAGTGTTGTAACTATGTGACTAACTATGTGACTAACAAGGATGATAGTGTTGTAACTATGTGACTAACAAGGATGATAGTGTTGTAACTATGTGACTAACTATGTGACTAACAAGGAAGATAGTGTTGTAACTATGTGACTAACAAGGATGATAGTGTTGTAACTATGTGACTAACAAGGATGATAGTGTTGTAACTATGTGACTAACAAGGATGGTAGCGTAACTATGTGACTAACAAGGATGGTAGCGTTGTAACTATTTGACTAACAAGGATGATAGTGTTGTAACTATGTGACTAACAAGGATGATTGTGTTGTAACTATGTGACTAACAAGGATGATAGTGTTGTAACTATGTGGCGGTAAAGTTGCTAGGGATAGCACCTTGGTGTTGTTGTGACATCATTATGACACTCTGGATAATTTCAGAATGTGCCAGCCAGCCACACACTCTCCTAGGTTGAATGAACTCTCCCACCAGCCCAATAACTTCTGTTCGTGTGTGTGTGTGTGTGTGTGTGTGTGTGTGTGTGTGTGTGTGTGTGTGTGTGTGTGTGTGTATGTGTGTGTGTATGTGTGTGTGTATGTGTGTGTGTGTGTGTGTGTGTGTGTGTGTGTGTGTGTGTGTGTGTGTGTGTGTGTGTGTTTGTGTGTGTGTGTGTGTGTGCAGTCCTTGACTGCGGTGGACTCATGCTGATTAGCAGTGCTGCCAGGTCCTTTGTGCTCCTCAGACGGGGGGATAATTGTTTTGTTCACTGCACAGCATCTCTTTGAAGTCCTCATTCAATTCATGTCTTCCGAGATGTTCCCTCATTCAAAAGAAGGGGTTGAGGGGATTTTTCAGGCCCCTGTGTTGTAATTGCATAGCAACCTACTAAACCATACTGAATATACATAATGTACATATATAACAAGGCTAGCTAGGCATCCCTGGTGCTGGAGTTCCAGAAGCAGTGCGTTTTTCCAGCCATGCAGCACACCTGACTGTACTTAGCATCTAACACACTGAGCTAATTGATCCATTTCACTGATTGATACATGCTCCCTCACTGCCACCCTCCAGGGTGTCCTACTGATGATTTCTTCAAACCTGGTCTTGGGGAACCACAGTGTGTGTGTGCAGGCTTTTGTTCTACCACAGCACTAACACACCTGGTTCAGTTAATCAAGCTTGATTTGTTGAAAATGTGTGTGTTAGAATGTGATTTGAAATGGCAGAGGCGGTGACTGTGACTCCTCCCAGGTCTCTCCTCTTACTCTCCCTAAGGACAGGTCTGTGTGGATGAATAGTATTGGGCTGTGGAGGCTGACTCTCCCTAAGGACAGGTCTGTGTGGATGAATAGTATTGGGCAGTGGAGGCTGACTCTACGTAAGGACAGGTCTGTGTGGATGAATAGTATTGGGCTGTGGAGGCTGACTCTCCCTAAGGACAGGTCTGTGTGGATGAATAGTATTGGGCTGTGGAGGCTGACTCTCCCTAATGACATGTCTGTGTGGATGAATAGTATTGGGCTGTGGAGGCTGACTCTCCCTAAGGACAGGTCTGTGTGTGTGGATGAATAGTATTGGGCTGTGGAGGCTGACTCTCCCTAAGGACAAGTCTGTGTGGATGAATAGTATTGGACAGTGGAGACTGACTCTCCCTAAGGACAGGTCTGTGTGTGTGGATGAATAGTATTGGGCTGTGGAGGCTGACTCTCCCTAAGGATAGGTCTGTGTGGATGAATAGTATTGGGCTGAGGAGGCTGACTCTCCCTAAGGACAGGTCTGTGTGTGTGGATGAATAGTATTGGGCTGTGGAGGCTGACTCTCCCTAAGGACAGGTCTGTGTGGATGAATAGTATTGGACAGTGGAGGCTGACTCTCCCTAAGGACAGGTCTGTGTGTGTGGATGAATAGTATTGGGCTGTGGAGGCTGACTCTCCCTAAGGACAGGTTTGTGTGGATGAATAGTATTGGACAGTGGAGGCTGACTCTCCCTAAGGACAGGTCTGTGTGTGTGGATGAATAGTATTGGGCTGTGGAGGCTGACTCTCCCTAAGGACAGGTCTGTGTGGATGAATAGCATTGGGCTGTGGAGGCTGACTCTCTCTAAGGACAGGTCTGTGTGGATGAATAGTATTGGGCTGTGGAGGCTGACTATCCCTAAAAGTGACTCTCCCTAAAAGTTTGTGAGTGTTTTAGTGACAAGCCAAATTTCTTCACCCTCCTGAGGTTGAAGAGGCGCTGTTGCGCCTTATTAACCACGCTGTCTGTGTGGGTGGACCAGTTTGTCTGTGATGTGTACGCCGAGGAACTTTACTTTCCACCTTCTCCACTGCTGTCCCGTCGATGTGGATAAGGGGCTGCTCCCTCTGCTGTTTCCTGAAGTCCACAATCATCTCCTTTATTTGTTGATGTTGAGTGTGAGGTTATTTTCATAGTAAAACTAAGTTTGCTGAGTAGAGTGTTGGGGGCTATTTTGTAAATGACATCGCCGAAGTCAAGGATCGGTGGGATAGTCAGTTTTACGAGGGTATGTTTGGCGGCATGAGTGAAGGAGGCTTTGTTGCGAAATAGGAAGCTAATTCTAGATTTATTTTTGGATTGGAGATGCTTAATGTGAGTCTGGAAGGAGAGTTTACAGTCGACACCTAGGTATTTGTAGTTGTCCGCATATTCTAGGTCAGAACCATCCAGAGTAATGATGCTAGTCAGGCGGGAGGGTGCGGGCAGCAATCAGTTGAAGAGCATGCACTTAGTTTTACTAGCATTTAAAAGCAGTTGGAGGCCACGGAAGGAATGTTGTATGGCGTTGAAGCTCGTTTGGAGGTTTGTTAACAATTGTGACCAAAAAAGGGCCAGATGTATACAGAATGGTGTCGTCTGCGTAGAGGTGGATCACAGAATCACCAGCAGCAAGAGCGACATCATTGATATATACAGAGAAAAGAGTTGGCCCGAGAATTGAACCCTGTGGCACCCCCATAGAGACTGCCAGAGGTCCGGACAACAGGCCCTCCGAATTGACACACTGAACTCTATCTGAGAAGTAGTTGGTGAACCAGGCGAGGCAGTAATTTGAGAAGCCAAGGCTGTTAAGTCTGCTGATAAGAATGCGGTGATTGACAGAGTTGAAAGCCTTGGCCAGGTCGATGAAGACAGCTGCACAGTACTGTCTTTTATTGATTGCGGTTATGATATAATTTAGTACCTTGAGCGTGGCTGAGGTGCACCCAAATTGTCTAGCCCAGCTGATTTGTAGGGATCCAGATTTTTGCAGTTCTTTCAGAACATCAGCTGTCAGGATTTGGGTGAAGGAGAAGCAGCGGGGGGGGGGGGGGGGGGGGGGGGCAAGTTGCTGAAGGGGGTGGTGAGATGTTGGCCAGGGTAGGGGTAGCCAGGTGGAAAGCATGACCAGCCGTGAAAAAATGCTTCTGAAATGATCGATTATCGTAAATTTATCGGTGGTGACAGTGTTTCCTATCCTCAGTGCAGTGGACAGCTGGAAGGAGGTGCTCTTATTCTCTATGGAATTTACAGTGTCCCAAATCTTTTTGGAATAAGTGCTACAGAAAGCAAATTTCTGTTTGAAAGAGCTAGCCTTAGCTTTCCTAACTGACTGAGTATATTGGTTCCTGACTACCCCGCATATCGCGGTGGCTATTCGATGCTAATGCAGAATGCCACAGGATGTTTTTGTGCTGGTCAAGGGCAGTCAAGTCTGGGGTGAACCAAGGGCTATATCTATTCTTAGTTCTATATTTTTTGAATGGGGCATGCTTATTTAAGATGGAGAGGTAAGCACTTTTGAAGAGCAACCAGGCATTCTCTACTGACGGGATGAGGTCAATATCCTTCCAGGATACCCGGGCCAGGTCGATTAGAAAGGCCTGCTCGCTGAAGTGTTTTAGGGAGCGTTTGACAGTGATGAGGGGTGGTAGTTTGACCGCGGACCCAGTACGCACGCAGGCAATGAGGCAGTGATCACTGAGTCCCTGGTTGAAGACAGCAGAGATGTATTTAGAGGGCAGGTTGGTCAGGATGATATCTAGGAGGGTGCCCATGGTTATGGATTTAGGGTTGTACCTGGTAGGTTCCTTGATGATTTGTGTGAGATGGAGGGCATCTAGCTTAGATTGTAGGACGGCCGGGGTGTTAAGCATGTCCCAGTTTAGGTCACCTAACAGTACGAACTCTGAAGATAGATTGGGGGCAATCAATTCACATATTGTGTCCAGGGCACAGCTGGGGGACGAAGGGGGTCTATAACAAGTGACAACGGTGAGAGACTTGTTTCTGGAAAGGTGGACTTTTAAAAGTAGAAGCTCGAATTGTTTGGGCACAGACCTGGATAGTAAGACAGAACTATGCGGTCTATCTCTGCAGTAGGTTGCCATTCCGCCCCTTTGGGAGTTCTATCTTGTTGGAAAATGCTATAGTTAGGGATGGAAATTTCAGGTTCCTAAGCCAGGATTCAGACACGGCTAGGACATCTGGGTTGGCGGAGTGTGCTACAGCAGTGAATAAAACAAACTTAGGGAGGAGACTTCTAATGTTAACATGCATGAAACCAATGCTTTTATGGATACAGAAGTCAACAAATGAGAGCGCCTGGGGAATGGGAGTGATGCTGGGGGCTGCAGGGCCTGGGTTAACCTCTACATCATCAGAGGAACAAAGAAGGAGTAGGATAATAGTATGGCTAAAGGCTAAAAGAACTGGTCGTCTAGTGCGTTTGGAACAGAGAGTAAAAGGAGCAGGTTTCTGGGCGCAGAAGAGTAGATTCAAGGCATAATGTACAGACAAGGGTATGGTAGGATGTGAGTACAGTGGAGGTAAGCCCCAGTCATTGAGTGATGATGAAAGAGGTTTTGTCTCTAGAGGCACCATTTAAGCCAGGTGTGGAACAAAAGGCATATTGAGCTGGGCTGTGGAGGCTGACTCTCCCTAAGAACAGGTCTGTGTGGATGAATAGTATTGGGCTGAGGAGGCTGACTCTACGTAAGGACAGGTCTGTGTGGATGAATAGTATTGGGCTGAGGAGGCTGACTCTACGTAAGGACAGGTCTGTGTGGATGAATAGTATTGGGCTGAGGAGGCTGAGGAGGCTGACTCTACGTAAGGACAGGTCTCTGTGGATGAATAGTATTGGGCTGTGGAGGCTGACTCTCCCTAAGGACAGGTATGTGTGGATGAATAGTATTGGGCTGAGAAGGCTGACTCTACGTAAGGACAGGTCTCTGTGGATGAATAGTATTGGGCTGTGGAGGCTGACTCTCCCTAAGGACAGGTCTGTGTGGATGAATAGTATTGGGCTGAGGAGGCTGACTCTACGTAAGGACAGGTCTCTGTGGATGAATAGTGTTGGGCTGAGGAGGCTGACTCTACGTAAGGACAGGTCTCTGTGGATGAATAGTATTGGGCTGAGGAGGCTGACTCTACGTAAGGACAGGTCTGTGTGGATGAATAGTATTGGGCTGAGGAGGCTGACTCTACGTAAGGACAGGTCTGTGTGGATGAATAGTATTGGGCTGTGGAGGCTGACTCTCCCTAAGGACAGGTCTGTGTGGATGAATAGTATTGGGCTGAGGAGGCTGACTCTACGTAAGGACAGGTCTCTGTGGATGAATAGTATTGGACAGTGGAGGCTGACTCTCCCTAAGGACAGGTCTGTGTGGATGAATAGTATTGGGCTGTGGAGGCTGACTCTCCCTAATGACAGGTCTGTGTGGATGAATAGTATTGGGCTGAGGAGGCTGACTCTCCCTAAGGACAGTGTGTGACTGACTGTATGTGAGCAAATGTGTGTGGAGGGACAGAGAGAGTAGGGACTGTTGTACTCTCCAGGGGAAGAGAAAAACAGAGGAGTGAGTTGAAAGAAGACAGGAAAAGGAAGAGAGATAGAGACTGAGAACGAGAGAGAGGAAGATAGAGAGAGATGGGGCCGGTGAAGAGGCCGGGTAGATTTGCTGCCTGACTCGGTTGCCAGGGGCTACCTGTGTAACTGTGTGTGTGTGTGTGTGTGTGTGTGTGTGTGTGTGTGTGTGTTATCTCCGTGCAGATAAAAAATGCTGCGGCCAACGTTCTGAGGGAGACTTGGCTCATCTACAAACACACCAAACTACAGAAGAAGATTGACCACTCCAGAGTCCGCAAACACCAGAGGAAGTTCCTGCAGGCCATCCACCAGTGAGAGCACACACATCACATCTCTGACCCGCAGCCCTCAATACACTTACTTACATGTATTAACAACCCAGACATATTGTCTAGCCTAGGTCTCTGTGGTTAGTTCCAGGACAGGAAACACTGCATTGTGATTGGTTGACAGAGCTGACCCAGCATCATTGTGAGAAACATCCTGATAGATGTGTTTAACTATTTCTAGCTAGCTCATCCATGATGAATGAAAAACGCCATTGATCATGCAAATAGTGGTTAACCTGTGTTAATTAGTTGTAGAGGTTGGCTAGCTAGTCTGACACCTGTCTAGTCTGACGTGAAAATAGATTAGACAATGATGGGTTTATACCTGCTCTGGAAGCCAAATGGATCTCCTGTCCAGTGAATGGTGCTAACTGAAGCTGTTGGACCAGTTGGCTTCTGCTGTATGTACTTTCTGGTCTGGTCTATGCTGTCTAATTCTAGAATCTGATGCTATACTCCTGCTGCTAACCTAGCTGGGCTAATAACTGTTACCTGGCTGTGACCTAGCAGTTTTCTGGCTTAACTCTTTTGTGGATGCATCATCGATGTGTGTGTGTCACAGTGTGTAAGTGTGTGACACAGTGTATGTGTGTGTTTCTTTGCAGACTGCGTAGTGTGAAGATGGAGCAGAGGAAACTGAGTGATCAGGCCAACACTCTGGTGGACCTCTCAAAGGTGACACACACACACACACACATATACACACACACACACACACACACACATATCACACACACACGTAGAGCAATGTCAAATGCTGAAATCTGTAATCATACAGGATATTGTTTAACTCTGCCGCTGACTGGTGTCTTTGTGTACATGGACACTTCCGGATACAGAAAGCACCTCTTCCAAACAGCTAGGCTGCCCATAACAGTTGAAACGGAGCGGTAGCTTGCTAGTTACTTTGCTTTAGTCTTACTGTACTCAGGCCAGCAATCTGAAGGCCATGTACTGTTAGTCTATGTACGTGGCAGAGATATCAGATATCAGTGCTACTAACTTGCACCTATATCCAAAGCTGTCCAAGCATGATACGAGGGGCTGGTATTTAAGAAGCACACAAACACACACACACTCACACAAACATACAAACACACACACAAACACACCACATGCAATACCCTCTGACACACATAACTTTGCCCCCCAAATATATCTCAGCATTCCGCTGTTTCCACTCTGACCCATCTGTTTCTGTGGCTTTGCGTCTCCTAGCAACCGGAACAAGTGTTAAAAATGGGATGACAGAGAGAGAAAACGAGAGAAGAGAGGAGAGAGGGAGGGGGTGTATTTCTGTTAATGTGTGGGTGTGAATGCATGAGAGAAAGAAAAAGAGAAAAAAAGAGAAAGAAAGAGAGAGGGTGGTTCAGTGTGTAGGTGGTGTGTGTGTGTCTCTATGGATCAGTGCCTTCTGCCACAAATATTTTCAATCGGCCACTCTTTACCATGGTTACGATGCTCTGATGGCCGATGGAGGGATGTTCTGTCTACCTATTCTCTCTCTCTCTCTCCTTTCTTATTCAGCCCTTAACTCTCTCTCTCTCTCCTTTCTTATTCAGCCCTTAACTCTCTCTCTCTCCTTTCTTATTCAGCCCTTAACTCTCTCTCTCCCCTTTCTTATTCAGCCCTTAACTCTCTCTCTCTCCTTTCTTATTCAGCCCTGAACTCTCTCTCTCTCCTTTCTTATTCAGCCCTTAACTCTCTCTCTCCTTTCCTATTCAGCCCTTAACTCTCAATTCAATTCAATTCAAGGGCTTTATTGGCATGGGAAACATGTGTTAACATTGCCAAAGCAAGTGAGGTAGATAATATATAAAGTGAAATGAACAATAAAAATTAACAGTAAACATTACACATACAGAAGTTTCAAAACAATAAAGACATTACAAATGTCATATTATGTATATATACAGTGTTTTAACAATGTACAAATGGTAAAGGACACAAGATAAAATAAATAAGCATAAATATGGGTTGTATTTACAATGGTGTGTGTTCTTCACTGGTTGCCCTTTTCTCGTGGCAACAGGTCACAAATCTTGCTGCTGTGATGGCACACTGTGGAATTTCACCCAGTAGATATGGGAGTTTTTCAAAATTGGATTTGTTTTCGAATTCTTTGTGGATCTGTGTAATCTGAGGGAAATAAGTCTCTCTAATGGTCATACATTGGGCAGGAGGTTAGAAAGTGCAGCTCAGTTTCCACCTCATTTTGTGGGCAGTGAGAACATAGCCTGTCTTCTCTTGAGAGCCATGTTTGCCTACGGCGGTCTTTCTCAATAGCAAGGCTATGCTCACTGAGTCTGTACATAGTCAAAGCTTTCCTTAATTTTGGGTCAGTCACAGTGGTCAGGTATTCTGCCGCTGTGTACTCTCTGTTTAGGGCCAAATAGCATTCTAGTTTGCTCTGTTTTTTTGTTAATTCTTTCCAATGTGTCAAGTAATTATCTTTTTGATTTCTCATGATTTGGTTGGGTCTAATTGTGCTGCTGTCCTGGGGCTCTGTAGGGTGTGTTTGTGTTTGTGAACAAAGCCCCAGGACCAGCTTGCTTAGGGGACTCTTCTCCAGGTTCATCTCTCTGTAGATGATGGCTTTGTTATGGAAGGTTTGTGAATCACTTCCTTTTAGGTGGTTGTAGAATTTAACGGCTCTTTTCTGGATTTTGATATTTAGTGAGTGTCGGCCTAATTCTGCTCTGCATGCATTATTTGGTGTTCTACGTTGTACACTGAGGATATTTTTGCAGAATTCTGCGTGCAGAGTCTCAATTTGGTGTTTGTCCCATTTTGTGAAGTCTTGGTTGGTGAGCGGACCCCAGACCTCACAACCATAAAGGGCAATGAGATCTATGACTGATTCAAGTATTTTTAGCCAAATCCTAATTGGTATGTTGAAATTTATGTTCCTTTTGATGGCATAGAATGCCCTTCTCGCCTTGTCTCTCAGATCGTTCACAGCTTTGTTCAGCCCTTAACTCTCTATCTCTCTCCTTTCTTATTCAGCCCTTAACTCTCTCTCTCTCTCCTTTCCTATTCAGCCCTTGACTCTCTCTCTCTCCTTTCTTATTCAGCCCTTAACTCTCTCTCTCCTTTCTTATTCAGCCCTGAACACTCTCTCTCTCTCCTTTCTTATTCAGCCTTAACTCTCTCTCTCTCCCTTCTTATTCAGCCCTGAACTCTCTCTCACTCTCTCTCTCTCCTTTCTTATTCAGCCCTGAACTCTCTCTCTCTCCTGTCTTATTCAGTCCTGAACTCTCTCTCTCTCTCCTGTCTTATTCAGCCCCGAACTCTCTCTCTCTCTCCTTTCTTATTCAGCCTTAACTCTCTCTCTCTCTCTCTCTCTCTCTCTCTCTCTCTCTCTCCTTTCTTATTCAGCCCTGAACTCTCTCTCTCTCTCCTGTCTTATTCAGCCCCGAACTCTCTCTCTCTCTCCTTTCTTATTCAGCCTTGACTCTCTCTCTCTCTCTTTCTTATTCAGCCCTGAACTCTCTCTCTCTCTCCTTTCTTATTCAGCCCTGAACTCTCTCTCTATCTCCTGTCTTATTCAGCCCTGAACTCTCTCTCTCTCTCCTGTCTTATTCAGCCCTGAACTCTCGCTCTCTCTCCTGTCTTATTCAGCCCTGAACTCTCTCTCTCTCTCCTGTCTTATTCAGCCCTGAACTCTCTCTCTCTCTCCTGTCTTATTCAGCCCTGAACTCTCTCTCTCTCTCCTGTCTTATTCAGCCCTGAACTCTCTCTCTCTCTCTCCTTTCTTATTCAGCCCTGAACTCTCTCTCTCTCCTTTCTTATTCAGCCTTTACCAGATGATAACGCCCACACAGAGGGTTCCCTTCCTCACACTCACTCCTCTTCTCTTCTCTCTTTCTCATTCCCTTTTTCATGGTTCTCTTACTCAATCCTCCATATCTCTCCAGTGATTGGGTTAATTCTAATAGAAATCAGTCAATTCAATTCAAGAAGTAAACTGAAAAAAAAACAATCAAATCACTTCCTGAATTGAGTGACTTTAATTCAAATTGACCCCAACCCTGCTGATGCCATTGCTAAATGATCTTCCTCTCTTCGTGTGTGTGTGTGTGTGTGTGTGTGTGTGTGTGTGTGTGTGTGTGTGTGTGTGTGTGTGTGTGCTTGCGCGCGCGCGCGTGCGTACAGATGCAAAGTGTGATGTACGAGCTGATGTCGGAGCTGAACGATCGCAGTGAGGACCTGGAGCGGCAGATGCTGTCTCTGGAAACACGGGTGGAACAGCTGACCGCCGGCTTCAGTGCCCTGCCTGCCCACCTGTCTGCCACGCTGTCTGCCCAGCACACCACCTTGCTCCACCTGCTCCGAGAGAGGGACTACAGAGGAGGAGGATGGGGAGGGGGAGTTGCAGGTGGAGGAGGGACAGCCCTGGTCCCTGTTGCTCAGCTGGCCCCTGCCCATGCCCTGACCCCAAGCCCAAACCTGGCCCCAGAGCCACAGCAGCCCCCAGAAGGAACCATAGAGGGTAGCACTAGTCCCAATACTAGCACCTCCAGTTGTTGAAGAGAGGAGGAGGAGAGGATGGGAAGTGGAAAGAAGAGGTGAGGGTAGAGGAGGAGATAGATGGGCCAGTAGGAATACGGGATGAGGAGGTCAGCCCTAATAATTGCAACTTCAGATGCTGCAGAGAGGAGGAGGGAGGGGGGGTAAGGGAGGGCAGCCAGAAGCCCAACACTAGCTCATCCAGATGCTAAGGAAAGGAGTAGAGAGGAGGGGTGGGATAGGGGAGGAAAATAGAGGAGTGGGAGAAATGGGGGAGGGCGAAGGAAAGGATCACAGATAAGAGGCTGTGAGAGGGAGGGAGGGATGGGAGGTAGACAAGGTGAGGGATAGGAGAGCCAAGGAAGTGGAGGGAGGTTGGGAGAGAGAGAAGGAGATGGAAACGGAGAGGGGGGAAAGGGGGAGGAAGGGGGAAACAGATAACCAAGACTAATTACAGAGGTCTTTAATGGAATCCAATCTAATGACAGGAAAACGTCTTCCTCTCTTTTTCCATTCGTCCCTCTCTATCCCTCTTTCTCTTCATCTCTTTCTCTCCCTCCATCTCTCGCCCTCTTCCCTCCCATCCCTCCATCAGGAATGATTGACTATGACTTTTTGTCCTTTTGATCTATTTTCTATCTAACTGCTACTTGTGTGGTAACGAGCATCCCTTTAACTAACCATTTAATCAACGACCATAATACATACTAAACACCACACACACACACACACACACACACACTCTCCATGTAGTATGCCTACCTTTTAACACACACACACACACACACTCTCCATGTGGTATGCCTACCTTTTAACACACACATACACACACACCATGGCAACATAAACACACCACAACAAAATACACAGCAAACACACACACACACAAAATAGCACACAATATCGCGCAGCATACTATAGTAGACTATAAAACACTATAGTACAGCCTATACTATAGCCTATTACTGCCAAGCAGACAATGCACTAAGTCCAACTGAAAAGAACATACTGCCAGGCATTTATTACTTGACACAGAGCATAGACACGGTCCAAGGAAACACTACTGCCATATTTCCTTATGCACACGTCCCCAAAACTCTGTTTTAATGAATGTATGCTGTACATTTCAAACCACAAGCACACCGTTTGCACAGGGGCACAGATATGCCTAAACCCACACACATATACGCTGAACCACACCCACATTCGGACACACACACACACAATCTACCAAAGTGCTCTCTCTCAAATGGACTACAAAAGAGAGGCAGAAGAGGATGTCACTGGGGAGATGGGAAGAGGAGTTTCAGATTTCCTGACAATGTTTTTCAAGGAACATTGGATTTGGACTAGTACTAGTGCTTTGTGGACGGCACTTTTCACTGTGCTCGATGGACTGCCATAGACAGGGAATTAAGGAATATTAACCAGACAAAGGATACAGGCCATGGCAAGAGAGAAACGGTTGCTTACAAAACTTAACCCTATAGAGGGAGAGACTATATATCTGAGAGAATAATTATTATGATGTGATGGAATAAGATATTATTTTTCTTCTGTAAGCCCTTTCTACGGAGACCAATTTGAAAACTGTCTTATAGTGACATTCTGTGGCCGGAATACTGAATTACACCCGCTTGGAATATTGTACTGTACAGTAAGTATACTGTTACTGAAATCTACATAGGTTTGTATTGCTCAGTCTTTTCTACCATTACGATTTAACGGTTATAGCTAATATCTACTATTATTATACTATAGTATTCTTCTCATTCGTCCTGACAATTAATGATAAATGTATTAATAATAAACTTTAATAATAATAAATAATGGACAAGGGAGGTGCGTTTGAGGGTGAAATGATTTTGTAATTTTATTTTATCAGAGATAATTAATAAAGTATATATCTATATAACATCACATCAGTTATTGGGTGAATTTTGGCTTGTCTGTTCTTTCTTCTTTGGAATCATTACAGTTTACCTGCAGTATAAAAACTACTCTGCCTGTAGACACCTGTCCTGTTCCGAAAGGTTGCTTGATCAAATCCCCACCTGTCGTTCTGCCCCTGAGCAAGGCAGTTAACCCACTGTTCCCCGGGCACCGAAGATGTGGATGTCCATTAAGGCAGCCCTCCGCACCTCTCTGATTCAGAGGGGTTGGGTTAAATGCAGAAGACACATTTCAGTTGTATACATTCAGTTGTACAACTGACTACTGTCCTTTTCCTATGTTAGAATACCTGAACCCAAAATATAAACTTGTTTGACTAAAATGTTTGTAAACATTGTAAATGTAAACAAACACTGTATATAGCCTCAAAACATGGTTAAAACGATAATGTTGATATTATGGATGATCACTGCTTGCATCCAAAGCTCTGTCTATGAATTTGAGAGTGGTTACATTTCTTCAGGCCCATCCCTCAGCTTTTTACCAAAACGGTGGCGGGTCATCTGCTTTGTTATTGTTTTAATCGCAGATTGGCTCTTTAAATAATCTAGTTGCAGCTGCATAAGGAGTGTTTGAAGACGTGTTATGGTGCGAAATTCTATTTGTTCCTTGGAGATACAAAATGTATTGTATATCAATGTAACAAGTTTTATAATTTAATGTTAGATAAAACAAATGTAACCTGTATGTCCAAATAATAATTTTGGACCCCAAGAAGAGTAGAGTTTTTTTTTATAAAAAAAAAATCCCCCCTTTTCTCCCCAATTTCGTGGTATCCAATTGTTAGTAGTTATTATCTTGTCTCATCGCTACAACTCCCGTACGGGCTCGGGAGACATGCGTCCTCCGAAACACAACCCAACCAAGCCGCACTGCTTCTTAACACAGCGCGCATCCAACCCGAAAGCCAGACGCACCAATGTGTCGGAGGAAACACCGTACCCCTAGCGACCTGGTCAGCGTGCACTGTGCCTGGCCCACCACAGGAGTCGCTAGTGCGCAATGAGACAAGGATATCCCTACCGGCCAAACCCTCCCTAACCCGGACGACTGGTTGTGGAATGTTCAAGACTCTAAGCACATGACGTCCCTGTTCTGTCACTAGCTAGTCATGAACGCGCTGCTTTGTTTTTGGCAGCTCAGATCAAAAATCAACAATGATAGTGACGCGTTGCTGTCTACAAACATTTTGCAATATTGTTTGGTTGATGGCTTTTTAGTTGCTGTTTTTGTCTCATTAATTTGTTTATTTAGAAATGACAAGTCACTGACGAACATATATCGTTTTTTATTACTTGTTAGCTAGCAATGGCTATTGAAACCTCTAAGTTTAGCTAGTTAATGTTAGCTAGCGTTAACAGTCCAACGTAAACAATGCGACTTTGCTTAAAAAATGAAACCGCTCTAACGTCAGTTTAAGTGTTTTGATCGCAATTGTTGAGGCCTCAAAATGTATTGACAATAATGGCCGTTTTAAACTCTGAAGTATTAAGTAAATTATAGATTTTTAGTGTAACTATTATTGCTTTGCATCAGTCGACAAGGCTGAATGTTCCCAAGTTACTTTTGCCCAGATCAAATCATAATCATGTCAACTTCACGTTGACAGCAGAGAAGGGATGCTATAAATGGTGAGTGGCAGTGAATGATGAAATTAATGTTTCTATTCAGATTGTCAAGTTGATGTGGTGGTGCTGAAAAAGCAGAAGATGTATCAACTTAAATATTAGACATAATGCCAAGTATTTTCAGGGTGTCCTCCCGACCCCCGGCAGTCGTTGTTTGGCCCCTCTCTCCTTCCATCCCTCCCTCCATCCTCCATCCATCAGCCTGTAGCCAGCATGTTCTAGTGTCCGCCCGGCCTCAGTCCGCTCCACTGGACACTAACCGAGGGGCCAGCATCATACGGGGACAGGACTCTGGTGAGGGGAGTGTGTGTGTGTAGCAGAAAGGAGAGAGGGAGGGGTGTGGAGGGTGTAACTAAACAGCCCTCATCATCTTTCAGTGACTGGCCATACCCTGCGCTGTGATGTCATTGTTGACCAGATCAAGCAGATTCAGGTTGTCACGACGACGTGTCAACTGTCCACCAAGGACCCACCCCTCGTGCTCTCCGTCATGGCACAGGACTCACCTTGTCATTGACATATCACCCACCCTACACATTTAACTCTGAGGGCTAAAGGATGTCAATATGTAGACCAGGGGTTGTTCCTCCTGTCATCCCTCCATAAGAATGAGTGCTGAGCATGGGCCACTGATGTTCCTTCGAGAGCTGAGCTTAAATGCCCCACACATCCAAATGTACCACAGGCTCACAGAGGGAACAACTCAAACCATCCAAATGTACCACAGGCTCACAGAGGGAACAACTCAAATCATACAAATGTACCACAGGCTCACAGAGGGAACAACTCAAATCATCCAAATGTACCACAGGCTCACAGAGGGAACAACTCAAACCATCCAAATGTACCACAGGCTCACAGAGGGAACAACTCAAACCATCCAAATGTACCACAGGCTCACAGAGGGAACAACTCAAACCATCCAAATGTACCACAGGCTCACAGAGGGAACAACTCAAACCCAAAGGGTTAAAAGGAAACTTTGGTTTATTGTCGACAGTTTTCGGCTGCCAGGCCTAGTTCAAAACAAACCTGTCTATCACCTTTTGTCTATTATCCACATCCAGCCCCAGAAGGTCCCTTTTCCTCTTTATTCTCTTGGCTTAGAAGACAGACAGACAGACAGTTGTGCTAAAGAACCTGGATCCTGGATCTGTGTGTTTACTGCTCCCTTCTGGCACCAAGAGTCTCTCTGCCTGAGGATGTTATTATCATCCCTCTCTCTCTCTCAGGCAACACATTCAGTAGTCTGGCAGGTCTACAGTTTGAGTGCAGGCTAGTAAAGGACTCAGAGACAGCAGAGATTGTTAGGTGAGACAGAGGGATGGAGAAAGAGGGAAATAATGGCAAAGGAAGGTGAAAGAAACATACAGTCAACTGAAAACGTTATGTACAGCGCATTCGGAAAGTATTCAGACCCCTTGACTTTTTCCACATTTAGTTACGTTACAGCCTTATTCTAAAATGGATGAAATAAACATTTTCCTCATCAATCTACACACAATACCCCATAATGTCAAAATAAAAACAGGTTTTCAGAATAAAAATGTAATAAATAAATACCTTATTTACATAAGCATTCACACTGTTAGGGTTTTCTTTAGGTGAAGGAGAGTCGGACCAAAATGCAGCGTGGTCATTTTCATACATGTTTAATAATGAAGAAAAACGAACAACACAAAAACAACAACCGGACCGTGAAAACCTATACAGCCTATCTGGTGACAACAAACACAGAGACAGGAACAATCACCCACAAAACACTCAAAGAATACGGCTGACTAAATATGGTTCCCAATCAGAGACAACGAAAATCACCTGCCTCTGATTGAGAACCAATTCAGACAGCCATAGACTTTGCTAGAGAACCCCCCTAAACCACAATCCCAATACCTACGAAAACCCCAAGACAAAACACACCACATAAATAAACCCATGTCACACCCTGGCCTGACCAAAATAATAAAGAAAACACAAAATATAAAGACCAGGGCGTGACACACACCCTGTTTCCATTGATCCTCCTTGAGATGTTTCGACAACTTGATTGGAGTCCACCTGTGGTAAATTGAATTAATTGGACATGCACACATTTGGAAAGGCACACACCTGTCTATATAAGGTCTCACAGTTGACAGTGCATGTCAGAGCAAAAACCAAGCCATGAGGTCAAAGGAATTGTCCGTAGAGCTCCAAGACAGGATTGTGTCGAGGCACAGATCTGGGGAAGGGTACCAAAAAATGTATATAGCATTGAATATCCCCAAGAATACAGTGGCCTCCATCATTCTTAAATGGAAGAAGTTTGGAGCCACCAAGACTTCCTAAAGCTGGCCGCCCGGCCACACAGCAATTGTTCCTCTGTGGAGATGGGAGAACCTTCCAGAAGGACAACAATCTCTGCAGCACTCCGCCAATCAGGCATTAATGGTGGAGCAGCCAGATGGAAGCCACTCTTCAGTAAAAGGAACATGACAGCCCACTTGGAATTTGCCAAAAGGCACCTAAAGACTCTCAGACCATGAGAAACAAGATTCTTTGGTCTGATGAAACCAAGATTGAACTGTTTGGCCTGAATGCCAAGTGTCACGTCTGGAGGAAACCTGGCACCATCCCTATGGTGAAGCATGGTGGTGGCAACATCATGCTGTGGGGATGTTTTTCAGTGGTAAAGACTGGGAGACTAGTCAAGATCGTGGGACAGATGAATGGAGCAAAGTACAGCAAGAACTTGATGAAAACCTGCTCCAGGGCGCTCAAGACCTCAGACTGGGGCGAAGGTTCACCTTCCAACAGGACGACTCTAAGCACACAGCCAAGACAATGTACTTACGAGTGGCTTACGAGTCTTTTAATGTCTTTGAGTGGGCCAGCCAGAGCCCAGACTTGAACCCAATCGAACATCTCTGAAGAGACCTGAAAATAGCTATGCAGCGACATTCCCCATCCAACCTGACAGAGCTTGAGAGGATCTGCAGAGAAGAATGGGAGAAACTCCCCAAATACAGGTGTGACAAGCTTGTAGCGTCATACCCAAGAAGACTCGAGGCTGTAATCGCTACCAAAGGTGCTTTAACAAAGTACTGAGAAAAGGGTCTGAATACTTGTGTGATATTTCAGTTTTTTATTTGTAATAAATTCATAAAAATTCTAAACCTGTTTTTGCTCTGTCATTATGGGGTATTGTGTGTAGATTGATGGGAAAAAACAATTTAATCAATTTTAGAATAGGGCTGTCACGTAACAAAATGTGGAAAAAGTCAAGGGGTCTGAATACTTTCTGAATGCACTATATATACTGTATGTTGTGTAGGTTTGTGCGTTTCTCAGAGGCGGGCTACTCCCCGCCCCATCACATCCTGTCCCTGGAGGAAGCAGGTCAGAAAGGGGACAGTGTGTTGCTGGAGGGGGTCCGTAGTGGGGTGGTACGGGTCAGGGCCTCCCTCTCGCACCCAGACTACAAGGTAAGGAGGATGGAGGGATGGATGAAGGGATTGAGGCATGGGCTTCCGATGGATAAATACATTTATGGAAGCACCTGGAATGATGGATGAGTGGATGGGGCAATAGATTATGGATGAAGATCGATGGATTAGTTTGTGTAAGAATAGTTTGTGCTGGTTTTTACCTGTCCCCTGTGTGTTACTTAGTGGGTAGAACCGGCCTCTGTGAGCCTGACCGTGACAGACAGACTCGACCTTAGCCCCTCCCGTAATGCCTACCTGCTGCTAGGCTCCACCCTCTCCTTCAGAGTCTGGAAAAGCGTGCATGACACAGAAACGTGTGAGTCCCTAATGTAGACAGTAGTGTAGTCTGTCAGGTCTTTACAGAGCCTTTATGTGTGTCCCTAATGTAGACAGTAGTGTAGTCTGTCAGATCTAATGTAGACAGTAGTGTAGTCTGTCAGGTCTTTACAGAGCCTTTAGGTGAGTCCCTAATGTAGACAGTAGTGTAGTCTGTCAGATCTTTACAGAGCCTTTATGTGTGTCCCTAATGTAGACAGTAGTGTAGTCTGTCAGATCTTTACAGAGCCTTTAGGTGAGTCCCTAATGTAGACAGTAGTGTAGTCTGTCAGGTCTTTACAGAGCCTTTATGTGTGTCCCTAATGTAGACAGTAGTGTAGTCTGTCAGATCTAATGTAGACAGTAGTGTAGTCTGTCAGGTCTTTACAGAGCCTTTAGGTGAGTCCCTAATGTAGACAGTAGTGTAGTCTGTCAGGTCTTTACAGAGCCTTTAGGTGTGTCCCTAATGTAGACAGTAGTGTAGTCTGTCAGGTCTTTACAGAGCCTTTAGGTGAGTCCCTAATGTAGACAGTAGTGTAGTCTGTCAGGTCTTTACAGAGCCTTTAGGTGAGTCCCTAATGTAGACAGTAGTGTAGTCTGTCAGGTTTTTACAGAGCCTTTAGGTGAGTCCCTAATGTAGACAGTAGTGTAGTCTGTCAGGTCTTTACAGAGCCTTTATGTGTGTCCCTAATGTAGACAGTAGTGTAGTCTGTCAGGTCTTTACAGAGCCTTTAGGTGAGTCCCTAATGTAGACAGTAGTGTAGTCTGTCAGGTCTTTACAGAGCCTTTAGGTGTGTCCCTAATGTAGACAGTAGTGTAGTCTGTCAGATCTAATGTAGACAGTAGTGTAGTCTGTCAGATCTTTACAGAGCCTTTATGTGTGTCCCTAATGTAGACAGTAGTGTAGTCTGTCAGGTCTTTACAGAGCCTTTAGGTGTGTCCCTAATGTAGACAGTAGTGTAGTCTGTCAGATCTAATGTAGACAGTAGTGTAGTCTGTCAGATCTTTACAGAGCCTTTATGTGTGTCCCTAATGTAGACAGTAGTGTAGTCTGTCAGGTCTTTACAGAGCCTTTAGGTGTGTCCCTAATGTAGACAGTAGTGTAGTCTGTCAGATCTAATGTAGACAGTAGTGTAGTCTGTCAGGTCTTTACAGAGCCTTTAGGTGAGTCCCTAATGTAGACAGTAGTGTAGTCTGTCAGATCTTTACAGAGCCTTTAGGTGAGTCCCTGTAGACAGTAGTGTAGTCTGTCAGATCTTTACAGAGCCTTTAGGTGAGTCCCTAATGTAGACAGTAGTGTAGTCTGTCAGATCTTTACAGAGCCTTTAGGTGTGTCCCTAATGTAGACAGTAGTGTAGTCTGTCAGATCTTTACAGAGCCTTTAGGTGAGTCCCTAATGTAGACAGTAGTGTAGTCTGTCAGATCTAATGTAGACAGTAGTGTAGTCTGTCAGGTCTTTACAGAGCCTTTAGGTGAGTCCCTAATGTAGACAGTAGTGTAGTCTGTCAGATCTTTACAGAGCCTTTAGGTGTGTCCCTAATGTAGACAGTAGTGTAGTCTGTCAGATCTTTACAGAGCCTTTAGGTGAGTCCCTAATGTAGACAGTAGTGTAGTCTGTCAGGTCTTTACAGAGCCTTTATGTGTGTCCCTAATGTAGACAGTAGTGTAGTCTGTCAGATCTAATGTAGACAGTAGTGTAGTCTGTCAGGTCTTTACAGAGCCTTTAGGTGAGTCCCTAATGTAGACAGTAGTGTAGTCTGTCAGGTCTTTACAGAGCCTTTAGGTGTGTCCCTAATGTAGACAGTAGTGTAGTCTGTCAGGTCTTTACAGAGCCTTTAGGTGAGTCCCTAATGTAGACAGTAGTGTAGTCTGTCAGGTCTTTACAGAGCCCTTAGGTGAGTCCCTAATGTAGACAGTAGTGTAGTCTGTCAGGTTTTTACAGAGCCTTTAGGTGAGTCCCTAATGTAGACAGTAGTGTAGTCTGTCAGGTCTTTACAGAGCCTTTATGTGTGTCCCTAATGTAGACAGTAGTGTAGTCTGTCAGGTCTTTACAGAGCCTTTAGGTGAGTCCCTAATGTAGACAGTAGTGTAGTCTGTCAGGTCTTTACAGAGCCTTTAGGTGTGTCCCTAATGTAGACAGTAGTGTAGTCTGTCAGATCTAATGTAGACAGTAGTGTAGTCTGTCAGATCTTTACAGAGCCTTTATGTGTGTCCCTAATGTAGACAGTAGTGTAGTCTGTCAGGTCTTTACAGAGCCTTTAGGTGTGTCCCTAATGTAGACAGTAGTGTAGTCTGTCAGATCTAATGTAGACAGTAGTGTAGTCTGTCAGATCTTTACAGAGCCTTTATGTGTGTCCCTAATGTAGACAGTAGTGTAGTCTGTCAGGTCTTTACAGAGCCTTTAGGTGTGTCCCTAATGTAGACAGTAGTGTAGTCTGTCAGATCTAATGTAGACAGTAGTGTAGTCTGTCAGGTCTTTACAGAGCCTTTAGGTGAGTCCCTAATGTAGACAGTAGTGTAGTCTGTCAGATCTTTACAGAGCCTTTAGGTGAGTCCCTGTAGACAGTAGTGTAGTCTGTCAGATCTTTACAGAGCCTTTAGGTGAGTCCCTAATGTAGACAGTAGTGTAGTCTGTCAGATCTTTACAGAGCCTTTAGGTGTGTCCCTAATGTAGACAGTAGTGTAGTCTGTCAGATCTTTACAGAGCCTTTAGGTGAGTCCCTAATGTAGACAGTAGTGTAGTCTGTCAGATCTAATGTAGACAGTAGTGTAGTCTGTCAGGTCTTTACAGAGCCTTTAGGTGAGTCCCTAATGTAGACAGTAGTGTAGTCTGTCAGATCTTTACAGAGCCTTTAGATGTGTCCCTAATGTAGACAGTAGTGTAGTCTGTCAGATCTTTACAGAGCCTTTAGGTGAGTCCCTAATGTAGACAGTAGTGTAGTCTGTCAGGTCTTTACAGAGCCTTTATGTGTGTCCCTAATGTAGACAGTAGTGTAGTCTGTCAGATCTAATGTAGACAGTAGTGTAGTCTGTCAGGTCTTTACAGAGCCTTTAGGTGAGTCCCTAATGTAGACAGTAGTGTAGTCTGTCAGATCTAATGTAGACAGTAGTGTAGTCTGTCAGATCTTTACAGAGCCTTTAGGTGAGTCCCTAATGTAGACAGTAGTGTAGTCTGTCAGGTCTTTACAGAGCCTTTAGGTGAGTCCCTAATGTAGACAGTAGTGTAGTCTGTCAGGTCTTTACAGAGCCTTTATGTGTGTCCCTAATGTAGACAGTAGTGTAGTCTGTCAGGTCTTTACAGAGCCTTTAGGTGAGTCCCTAATGTAGACAGTAGTGTAGTCTGTCAGGTCTTTACAGAGCCTTTAGGTGTGTCCCTAATGTAGACAGTAGTGTAGTCTGTCAGATCTAATGTAGACAGTAGTGTAGTCTGTCAGATCTTTACAGAGCCTTTATGTGTGTCCCTAATGTAGACAGTAGTGTAGTCTGTCAGGTCTTTACAGAGCCTTTAGGTGTGTCCCTAATGTAGACAGTAGTGTAGTCTGTCAGATCTAATGTAGACAGTAGTGTAGTCTGTCAGATCTTTACAGAGCCTTTATGTGTGTCCCTAATGTAGACAGTAGTGTAGTCTGTCAGATCTTTACAGAGCCTTTATGTGTGTCCCTAATGTAGTCAGTAGTGTAGTCTGTCAGATCTTTACAGAGCCTTTATGTGTGTCCCTAATGTAGACAGTAGTGTAGTCTGTCAGATCTAATGTAGACAGTAGTGTAGTCTTTCAGATCTTTACAGAGCCTTTATGTGTGTCCCTAATGTAGACAGTAGTGTAGTCTGTCAGATCTTTACAGAGCCTTTATGTGTGTCCCTAATGTAGACAGTAGTGTAGTCTGTCAGATCTTTACAGAGCCTTTATGTGTGTCCCTAATGTAGACAGTAGTGTAGTCTGTCAGATCTTTACAGAGCCTTTATGTGTGTCCCTAATGTAGACAGTAGTGTAGTCTGTCAGATCTAATGTAGACAGTAGTGTAGTCTGTCAGATCTTTACAGAGCCTTTATGTGTGTCCCTAATGTAGACAGTAGTGTAGTCTGTCAGATCTAATGTAGACAGTAGTGTAGTCTTTCAGATCTTTACAGAGCCTTTATGTGTGTCCCTAATGTAGACAGTAGTGTAGTCTGTCAGATCTTTACAGAGCCTTTATGTGTGTCCCTAATGTAGACAGTAGTGTAGTCTGTCAGATCTTTACAGAGCCTTTATGTGTGTCCCTAATGTAGACAGTAGTGTAGTCTGTCAGATCTTTACAGAGCCTTTAGGTGTGTCCCTAATGTAGACAGTAGTGTAGTCTGTCAGATCTAATGTAGACAGTAGTGTAGTCTGTCAGGTCTTTACAGAGCCTTTAGGTGTGTCCCTAATGTAGACAGTAGTGTAGTCTGTCAGGTCTTTACAGAGCCTTTAGGTGTGTCCCTAATGTAGACAGTAGTGTAGTCTGTCAGGTCTTTACAGAGCCTTTAGGTGAGTCCCTAATGTAGACAGTAGTGTAGTCTGTCAGGTCTTTACAGAGCCTTTAGGTGAGTCCCTAATGTAGACAGTAGTGTAGTCTGTCAGATCTTTACAGAGCCTTTAGGTGAGTCCCTAATGTAGACAGTAGTGTAGTCTGTCAGATCTTTACAGAGCCTTTATGTGTGTCCCTAATGTAGACAGTAGTGTAGTCTGTCAGATCTTTACAGAGCCTTTAGGTGAGTCCCTAATGTAGACAGTAGTGTAGTCTGTCAGGTCTTTACAGAGCCTTTATGTGTGTCCCTAATGTAGACAGTAGTGTAGTCTGTCAGATCTAATGTAGACAGTAGTGTAGTCTGTCAGGTCTTTACAGAGCCTTTAGGTGAGTCCCTAATGTAGACAGTAGTGTAGTCTGTCAGGTCTTTACAGAGCCTTTAGGTGTGTCCCTAATGTAGACAGTAGTGTAGTCTGTCAGGTCTTTACAGAGCCTTTAGGTGAGTCCCTAATGTAGACAGTAGTGTAGTCTGTCAGGTCTTTACAGAGCCTTTAGGTGAGTCCCTAATGTAGACAGTAGTGTAGTCTGTCAGGTTTTTACAGAGCCTTTAGGTGAGTCCCTAATGTAGACAGTAGTGTAGTCTGTCAGGTCTTTACAGAGCCTTTATGTGTGTCCCTAATGTAGACAGTAGTGTAGTCTGTCAGGTCTTTACAGAGCCTTTAGGTGAGTCCCTAATGTAGACAGTAGTGTAGTCTGTCAGGTCTTTACAGAGCCTTTAGGTGTGTCCCTAATGTAGACAGTAGTGTAGTCTGTCAGATCTAATGTAGACAGTAGTGTAGTCTGTCAGATCTTTACAGAGCCTTTATGTGTGTCCCTAATGTAGACAGTAGTGTAGTCTGTCAGGTCTTTACAGAGCCTTTAGGTGTGTCCCTAATGTAGACAGTAGTGTAGTCTGTCAGATCTAATGTAGACAGTAGTGTAGTTTGTCAGATCTTTACAGAGCCTTTATGTGTGTCCCTAATGTAGACAGTAGTGTAGTCTGTCAGGTCTTTACAGTAGTGTAGTCTGTCAGGTCTTTACAGAGCCTTTATGTGTGTCCCTAATGTAGACAGTAGTGTAGTCTGTCAGGTCTTTACAGAGCCTTTAGGTGAGTCCCTAATGTAGACAGTAGTGTAGTCTGTCAGGTCTTTACAGAGCCTTTAGGTGTGTCCCTAATGTAGACAGTAGTGTAGTCTGTCAGATCTAATGTAGACAGTAGTGTAGTCTGTCAGATCTTTACAGAGCCTTTATGTGTGTCCCTAATGTAGACAGTAGTGTAGTCTGTCAGGTCTTTACAGAGCCTTTAGGTGTGTCCCTAATGTAGACAGTAGTGTAGTCTGTCAGATCTAATGTAGACAGTAGTGTAGTCTGTCAGATCTTTACAGAGCCTTTATGTGTGTCCCTAATGTAGACAGTAGTGTAGTCTGTCAGATCTTTACAGAGCCTTTATGTGTGTCCCTAATGTAGACAGTAGTGTAGTCTGTCAGGTCTTTACAGAGCCTTTAGGTGTGTCCCTAATGTAGACAGTAGTGTAGTCTGTCAGATCTAATGTAGACAGTAGTGTAGTCTGTCAGATCTTTACAGAGCCTTTATGTGTGTCCCTAATGTAGACAGTAGTGTAGTCTGTCAGATCTTTACAGAGCCTTTATGTGTGTCCCTAATGTAGACAGTAGTGTAGTCTGTCAGATCTTTACAGAGCCTTTATGTGTGTCCCTAATGTAGACAGTAGTGTAGTCTGTCAGATCTAATGTAGACAGTAGTGTAGTCTTTCAGATCTTTACAGAGCCTTTATGTGTGTCCCTAATGTAGACAGTAGTGTAGTCTGTCAGATCTTTACAGAGCCTTTATGTGTGTCCCTAATGTAGACAGTAGTGTAGTCTGTCAGATCTTTACAGAGCCTTTATGTGTGTCCCTAATGTAGACAGTAGTGTAGTCTGTCAGATCTTTACAGAGCCTTTATGTGTGTCCCTAATGTAGACAGTAGTGTAGTCTGTCAGATCTAATGTAGACAGTAGTGTAGTCTGTCAGATCTTTACAGAGCCTTTATGTGTGTCCCTAATGTAGACAGTAGTGTAGTCTGTCAGATCTAATGTAGACAGTAGTGTAGTCTTTCAGATCTTTACAGAGCCTTTATGTGTGTCCCTAATGTAGACAGTAGTGTAGTCTGTCAGATCTTTACAGAGCCTTTATGTGTGTCCCTAATGTAGACAGTAGTGTAGTCTGTCAGATCTTTACAGAGCCTTTAGGTGTGTCCCTAATGTAGACAGTAGTGTAGTCTGTCAGATCTTTACAGAGCCTTTAGGTGTGTCCCTAATGTAGACAGTAGTGTAGTCTGTCAGATCTAATGTAGACAGTAGTGTAGTCTGTCAGGTCTTTACAGAGCCTTTAGGTGTGTCCCTAATGTAGACAGTAGTGTAGTCTGTCAGGTCTTTACAGAGCCTTTAGGTGTGTCCCTAATGTAGACAGTAGTGTAGTCTGTCAGGTCTTTACAGAGCCTTTAGGTGAGTCCCTAATGTAGACAGTAGTGTAGTCTGTCAGGTCTTTACAGAGCCTTTAGGTGAGTCCCTAATGTAGACAGTAGTGTAGTCTGTCAGGTCTTTACAGAGCCTTTAGGTGAGTCCCTAATGTAGACAGTAGTGTAGTCTGTCAGATCTTTACAGAGCCTTTAGGTGTGTCCCTAATGTAGACAGTAGTGTAGTCTGTCAGGTCTTTACAGAGCCTTTATGTGTGTCCCTAATGTTAATCAGTAGTTTAGTCTGTCAGGTCTTTACAGAGCCTTTACGTGTGTCCCTAATGTAGACAGTAGTGTAGTCTGTCAGGTCTTTACAGAGCCTTTAGGGAGCTTTATGGGTCTAGTTAGGGTCCTTTTGTGTTTTTCTAAGATCCAGAGGAAGAAGAATGAAGGAACATCAATGCTCAGACAAATATATTGGAGACAGAAAACATCAAGTGCTCAGTCCTCTTTGTACTTATTAGAGCTGTAGAGCAGCCGATGATGCACCACAGTGTTCTCTTCTCTGTCTCCTATAGAGGTGCTGCTGGGTGAGGGAGAGTATGAGTTGTCTGTAGAGAGAGACCCAAATAACGATGATGTCATCACTGTGGACCAGGACACAGGGACCGTCACCGCCCGAGGGCTAGGCCGCACCACGCTGTCCGTCACACACAAGTTATTCCTGTAGTTTAGCATTGATGTTGTCCTGTAAGGTGTGGTTTCTGGGGTTGTGGGTAGTGTAGTCCTACAGGTGTGGTTTTCCTCAGCATTCCCTGTACCCAGGCCTACCAGAAAACTCTGCTTCCCACCTGCCTCGCTGTTCTGTGTTTGTGGTGGAGCCAAATTACCTGAGTGAGTGAGCCCAGCTATCAACATGTCTGTTGTCGTACTATGGCAAGCCATGACTGTGTGTGTCTGCGTGTGTCTGCGTGTGTCTGTGTGTGTGTGTAGCGCTAGGTGTGGAGGAGGAGGACAGGTGGGTGTTGGAGAGTGGTCGTCAGTACCAGGTGACTGTACGAGTTCACGGCCAGGAGGGTCACACAGCACACCTGGCAATGGCAACGTTTCCATGACAACTATAAGAGTTACCCTCCCTTACACTAGACGTCTAAAGCCTACTCTATGTCAGGGACAGGAGGCTTAACTGAACACCTCTCTCTCCCCCTCCTCTCTAACCCCTCTCTCCCCCTCCTCTCTAACCCCTCTCTCCCCCTCCTCTCTAACCCCTCTCTCTCCCCCTCCTCTCTAACCCCTCTCTCTCCCCCTCCTCTCTAACCCCTCTCTCTCCCCTCCTCTCTAACCCCTCTCTCTCCCCCTCCTCTCTAACCCCTCTCTCCCCCTCCTCTCTATCCCCTCTCTCCCCCTCCTCTCTAACCCCTCTCTCTCCCCCTCCTCTCTAACCCCTCTCTCCCCCTCCTCTCTAACCCCTCTCTCCCCTCCTCTCTAACCCCTCTCTCCCCCTCCTCTCTAACCCCTCTCTCCCCCTCCTCTCTAACCCCTCTCTAACCCCTCCTCTCTAACCCCTCTCTCTCCCCTCCTCTCTAACCCCTCTCTCCAATCCTCTCTAACCCCTCTCTCTCCCCTCCTCTCTAACCCCTCTCTCCCCCTCCTCTCTAACCCCTCTTTCCCCCTCCTCTCTAACCCCTCTCTCTCCCCCTCCTCTCTAACCCCTCTCTCTCTCTCCCCCTCCTCTCTAACCCCTCTCTCCCCCTCCTCTCTAACCCCTCTCTCCCCTCCTCTCTAACCCCTCTCTCCCCCTCCTCTCTAACCCCTCTCTCTCCCTCCTCTCTAACCACTCTCTCCCCCTCCTCTCTAACCCCCCTCTCCCCCTCCTCTCTAACCCCTCTCTCTCCCCCTCCTCTCTAACCCCTCTCTCCCCTCCTCTCTAACCCCTCTCTCCCCCTCCTCTCTAACCCCTCTCTCTCCCCTCCTCTCTAACCCCTCTCTCCCCGTCCTCTCTAACCCCTCTCTCCCCCTCCTCTCTAACCCCTCTCTTTCCCCTCCTCTCTAACCCCTCTCTCCCCCTCCTCTCTAACCCCTCTCCCCTCCTCTCTAACCCCTCTCTCTCCCCCTCCTCTCTAACCCCTCTCTCTCTCGCCCCCTCCTCTCTAGCCCCTCTCTCTCTCCCCCTCCTCTCTAACCCCTCTCTCTCCCCCTCCTCTCTAACCCCTCTCTCTCCCCTCTCTCTAACTCCTCTCTCCCCCTCCTCTCTAACCCTCCTTTCTAACCCCTCTCTCCCCCTCCTCTCTAACCCCTCTCTTCCCCTCCTCTCTAACCCTTCTCTCTCTCCCTCCTCTCTAACCCCTCTCTCTCTCCCCCTCCTCTCTAACTCCTCTCTCCCCCTCCTCTCTAACCCTCCTTTCTAACCCCTCTCTCCCCCTCCTCTCTAACCCCTCTCTCTCCCCTCCTCTCTAACCCATCTCTCCCCCTCCTCTCTCTCCCCTCTCTCCCCCTCCTATCTAACCTCTCTCTAACCCCTCCTCTCTAAACCCTCTCTCCCCCTCCTCTCTAAACCCTCTCTCCCCCTCCTCTCTAACCCCTCTCTCTCCCCCTCCTCTCTAACCCCTCTCTCTCCCCCTCCTCTCTAACCCCTCTCTCCCCCTCCTCTCTAACCCCTCTCTCCCCCTCCTCTCTAACCCCTCTCTCCCCCTCCTCTCTAACCCCTCCTCTCTAACCCCTCTCTCTCTCTCCCCCCTCCTCTCTAACCCCTCTCTCTCTCCCCCTCCTCTCTAACCCCTCTCTCCCCCTCCTCTTTAACCCCTCTCTCTCTCTGGTAGAATGTGGTGATGACCGTGGACTTCTCTGATTGGCTGTTCTATGTCCTGGAGACTTCCTCTAACAGTTCCTACCATGTATTGGAAACACGAGGGGCTGGGCACACTACTATACGAGCTGCACTGTTCACTGTGCTCACTGAGGTACACACACACACACCTCTGTCAAAAGTCATGGCACCTTGGCATGGGTGATGACAATATCATTTCCATGGTTGTCTCTCTCTCCAGGATGGCCGAGCGTTGCCCCTGATACCACCAATCAGGGCAGAGCAAGAAGTTGAGATCTGCGAGCCCCTCACCCTGCAGCCCCGCCTCCTTGTGTTTCCCTGGCAACCTGAGGGACAGCTCTATCAGCACCACTTGCAGGTGTGTGTGTGTGAGAGAGTGACAGAAAGAGAGACGTGTGTTTGACTACTGTAAGTCTGTATATGTTTAAGTGTGTGTTTATCTGTACTCATTACATGGTCTTTATGTGTATGTCCAGGTAGAGGGTGGCAGTGGTGCTGTGAGGTGGTCGGTGAGTGACAGTGATGTTGCCGTGGTGATAGTAAAAGGGGAAGTCATGGCGTTAAAGAGAAGGGGCCAAGTGGATATCCAGGCATCAGACGCACGCAACCCTCTACACACCGCTACTGGACAGGTGACACACACACACACACACACACACACACACACACACACACACAATCCCAAATCAACTTCTTGTACCTACGGCAGATACACTTGAGTAGATCTGAGGATTGGACAGGTTTATCCAATCGATGGGAATAACACACTCTTATCTCACAGTACACACTATAGTAACAGTAACTCCCTTTCACCTCCTCACCTCTCTGTCTCTCTCGCTTTCTCTCGCTGGCTCTTTCTTTCTCTATCTCTCTCTCTTTCTCTATCTGTCTTTCTCTCTCTCTTTCTTTCTTTCTTTCTTTCTTTCTTTCTTTCTTTCTTTCTTTCTTTCTTTCTCTCTCTCTCTCTCTCTCTCTCTCTCTCTCTCTCTCTCTCTCTCTCTCTCTCTCTCTCTCTCTCTCTCTCTCTCTCTCTCTCTCTCTCTCTCTCTCTCTCTCTCTCTTTCTCTGTCTCTCTCTCTTTCTCTCTCTTTCGCTCTCTCTCTGTCTCTCTCTTTCGCTCTCTTTCTTTCTCTGTCTCACTCTTTCTCTCTCTCTCTCTCTCTCTCTCTCTGTCTCTCTCTTTCTCTCTCTCTCTTTCGCTCTCTCTCTAGGTGTATGTGTTGAAGCCAGCTGGTGTGGATGTTCTGGCCCAGAGAGGTGACTGTAGGATGGGAGAGACCATCACTCTTCCACTGGCTGTCTGGTGGGTCCAGGAGGAGGAGACCCAGACCCAGACTACCTCTCCTATAGCATAGATGCTCCCCTTCACTCCCCCAGCTCCCTGGCTCCATTAATTGGGTCACACACTTACACACACACTCACCCTTACACTGTCACATGCACACACACACACCAGCATGCATGCATGCACACACACTTGTATAAACACACACAGTTTACAACACACACACTCTTAAAAACACACACAGTTTACAACACACAGAGGAGAAACACAGAAGTCATTTGTAAGTTCAATTAGTTTTACTGGATATTAGCTGATCAATATCACTCTTCCTGTGATTAGTGTGTATGTTTTAATTATTGCAGGCCAGAGAGACATACAGAAAGACACACAGACAGAGAGAGAGAGAGAGACACAGAGCGAGAGAGACAGAGACCAAGACAGACAGAGCGTGAGACAGACAGAGCGCGAGACTGAGAGACAGTCAGACTGAGAGGCACTCAGACTCAGAGAGACAGTAAGACTGAGACAGTCAGACTGAGAGAGAGACTCAGAGAGACAGTCAGACTGAAAGAGTCAGACTCAAAGAGACAGTCAGACTGAGAGAGAGACTCAGAGAGACAGTCAGACTGAGAGAGAGACTCAGAGAGACAGTCAGACTGAGAGAGAGACTCAGAGAGACAGTCAGACTGAGAGAGAGACTCAGAGAGACAGTCAGACTGAGAGAGAGACTCAGAGAGACAGTCAGACTGAGAGAGAGACTCAGAGAGACAGTCCGACTGAGAGAGAGAGACTCAGAGAGACAGTCCGACTGAGAGAGTCAGACTCAGAGAGACAGTCAGACTGAGAAAGAGACTCAGAGAGACAGTCAGACTGAGAGAGAGACTCAGAGAGACAGTCAGACTGAGAGAGAGACTCAGAGAGACAGTCCGACTGAGAGAGTCAGACTCAGAGAGACAGTCAGACTGAGAGAGAGACTCAGAGAGACAGTCAGACTGAGAGAGAGACTCAGAGAGACAGTCAGACTGAGAGAGAGACTCAGAGAGACAGTCAGACTGAGAGAGAGACTCAGAGAGAGAGTCAGACTGAGAGAGAGACTCAGAGAGACAGTCAGACTGAGAGAGTCAGACTCGGAGAGACAGTCAGACTGAGAGAGAGACTCAGAGAGACAGTCAGACTGAGAGAGACAATCAGACTGAGAGAGACAGTCAGACTCAGAGAGACAGTCAGAATGAGAGAGTCAGACTCAGAGAGACAGTCAGACTAATAGACAGACTCAGAGAGACAGTCAGACTGAGAGAGTCAGACTCAGAGAGAGACTGAGAGAGACAGTCCGACTGAGAGAGTCAGACTCAGAGAGACAGTCAGACTGAGAGAAAGACTCAGAGAGACAGTCAGACTGAGAGAGTCAGACTCAGAGAGACATTCAGACTGAGAGAGTCAGACTCAGAGAGACAGTCAGACTGAGAGAGTCAGACTGAGAGAGACAGTCCGACTGAGAGAGTCAGACTCAGAGAGACAGTCCGACTGAGAGAGTCAGACTCAGAGAGACAGTAAGACTGAGAGAGTCAGACTCAGAGAGACAGTAAGACTGAGAGAGAGACTGAGAGAGACAGTCAGACTGAGAGAGAGACTCAGAGAGACAGTCAGACTGAGAGAGACAGTCCGACTGAGAGAGACAGTCAGACTGAGAGAGACAGTCAGACTGAGAGAGACAGTCAGACTGAGAGAGAGACTCAGAGAGACAGTCAGACTGAGAGAGAGACTCAGAGAGACAGTCAGACTGAGAGAGACAGTCCGACTGAGAGAGACAGTCAGACTGAGAGAGACAGTCAGACTGAGAGAGACAGTCAGACTGAGAGAGAGACTCAGAGAGACAGTCAGACTGAGAGAGAGACTCAGAGAGACAGTCAGACTGAGAGAGAGACTGAGAGAGACAGTCAGACTGAGAGAGACAGTCAGACTGAGAGAGAGACTCAGAGAGACAGTCTGACTGAGAGACGGTGTGTAATGGAATAATCTCCACTCCTGCTACCAACTCTAAAATGCAGTTCACTAGTTTTCAATCCAAATACATTTTTGTGTCTGTGTGTGTGTGTGTGTGTGTGTGTGTGTGTGTGTGTGTGTGTGTGTGTGTGTGTGTGTGTGTGTGTGTGTGTGTGTGTGTGTGTGTGTGTGTGTGTGTGTGTGTGTGTGGGGGTTCTGTGGGTTCTGTGGGTCCAGGCTCAGGGTTCTTTAGAGGACTCCAGCTGGAAGCAGTGGGACCAGGCCACACCCTCATCACTATCACTGTGGAAATGGAACACTACACCATCACTTCCATGGCAACGCTGGCTCCCCACAGTCCCCTCAAGGTGCACACAGAGACTGAGAGAGAGAGAGACTGGGGGGGTTTAATTGACTTATTTTCCCCAGGTTGGTTGAGTGACTGGGAAGAGAAGAGTGGTGCGCTTACAATGCAACACTGCCGGTTCATGTGTTGCGCTTACAATGCTACCTGTCTTATGTAAGTGCCACTATTGTGGCAGCATTTACCTTCTCTAGGCCTACTTGTTATTGACATTAGGGTTTTTATGTTCTTGTCAACACAATGCAGCACAGCAATCTCACCTCAGTGAGGCGCATTCATTCTATTCTAATTATTCAGTTATATGGCTCACTTTCCCATCAACTACAACCATGCCTGTTGCTTGTAGCCTACCATTTAAGCCAGGTGGACACTGCACAACTTTCAAAATCCTAACATCGCTGAGCCTCTATTATTAAACGACTGTCTATCCAGTCGGATAAACACTCCAAACAGCCTCTCCGAAGGCTCGGTGGTGTCTGCATGGTCCTAAAGCACACCAGGCCTAATTTTGTATCACATTCCAATGATAATACTGGCGTTGACAAAAATTCATTTTTCCCCCAGTGAAAGTTGCGCCCCTGCCCCACATATACAATTATCTGTAAGGTCCCTCAGTCGAGTAGTGAATTTTAAGCACAGATTCAACCACAAAGACCAGAGAAGTTTTCCAATGCCTTGCAAAGAAGCACACCGATTTGGTAAAAATAAAAAAGCAGACCCTGAATATCCCTTTGCGCATTGGTGAAGCTGTTAATTAGGTTTTGGATGGTGTATCAATAAACCCAGTCACTACAAAGATACAGGCGTCCTTCCTGACTCAGTTGCCGAAGAGGAAGGAAACCGCTCAGGGATTTCACCATGAGGCCAATGGTAACTGTAAAACAGTTACAGAGTTTAATGGCTGTGATATGAGAAAACTGAGGATGGACCAACAACATTGTAGTTACTCCAAAATACTAACCTAAATGACAGTGAGGAAGTCTGTACAGTTTTTTTTAATATTCCAAAACATGCATCCTGTTTGCAATAAGGCACTAAAGTATAACTGCAAAAAAATGTGGTAAAGAAATTAACTTTATGTCCTCAATACGAAGCGTTATGTTTTGGGCAAATCCAACACAACACATCACCACTCTTCATATTTTCAAGCATGGTGGTGGCTGCATCATGTTATGGGTATGCTTGTCATCGGCAAGGACTATGGAGTTTTTTATGATACAAATGAATGGAATAAAGCAAAGCACAGGCAAAATTGTAGAGGAACACCTGGTTCTGTCAGCTTTCCAACAGACACTGGGAGACAGTCAAGACAATTACCTTAAACAAGGCCACTGGAGTTGCTTGAATGTTCCTGAGTGGCCTAGTTACAGTTTTGACTTAAAATGACTTGAAAATGGCTGTCTAGCAATGATCAACAACCAACTTGGCAGAGCTTGAAGAATTTTTTTAATAATAATGTTGTACAATCCAGATGTGCAAGGCTCTTGGGGACTTACCCAGAAAGACTCACAGCTGCCAAAGGTTGTTCTAACATGTATTGATTCAGGAAGTTGAATACTTACCCACTTACCCAGTATGTAAGTAGTTTTTTATTTTTCATATTTTTGTTTTACCAACTATTATAGGTTTTTCTTCCACCTTGACATTACAGAATATTTTGTGTAGATCGTTGACAATTCAATAATTGTAATCCCACTTTGTAACACAAAATAAAGTGGAAAAATTCAAACGGTGTGAATAGTGAAAGCACTGTACATCTCTATTCATACAGTATACCAGGTTTCTCTCTGTCATCTCTATAAATGTACATCTCTATTCATACAGTATACCAGGTTTCTCTCTGTCTGTCATCTCTATAAATGTACATCTCTATTCATACAGTATACCAGGTTTCTCTCTGTCATCTCTATAAATGTACATCTCTATTCATACAGTATACCAGGTTTCTCTCTGCCTGTCATCTCTATAAATGTACATCTCTATTCATACAGTATACCAGGTTTCTCTCTGTCTGTCATCTCTATAAATGTACATCTCTATTCATACAGTATACCAGGTTTCTCTCTGCCTGTCATCTCTATAAATGTACATCTCTATTCATACAGTATACCAGGTTTCTCGCTGTCATCTCTATAAATGTACATCTCTATTCATACAGTATACCAGGTTTCTCTCTGCCTGTCATCTCTATAAATGTACATCTCTATTCATACAGTATACCAGGTTTCTCTCTGTCTGTCATCTCTATAAATGTACATCTCTATTCATACAGTATACCAGGTTTCTCTCTGTCATCTCTATAAATGTACATCTCTATTCATACAGTATACCATGTTTCTCTCTGTCTGTCATCTCTATAAATGTACATCTCTGTTCATACAGTATACCATGTTTCTCTCTGCCTGTCATCTCTATAAATGTACATCTCTATTCATACAGTATACCAGGTTTCTCTCTGTCTGTCATCTCTATAAATGTACATCTCTATTCATACAGTATACCAGGTTTCTCTCTGTCTGTCATCTCTATAAATGTACATCTCTATTCATACAGTATACCAGGTTTCTCTCTGTCTGTCATCTCTATAAATGTACATCTCTATTCATACAGTATACCAGGTTTCTCTCTGTCATCTCTATAAATGTACATCTCTATTCATACAGTATACCATGTTTCTCTCTGTCTGTCATCTCTATAAATGTGCATCTCTATTCATACAGTATACCAGGTTTCTCTCTGTCTGTCATCTCTATAAATGTACATCTCTATTCATACAGTATACCATGTTTCTCTCTGTCTGTCATCTCTATAAATGTACATCTCTATTCATACAGTATACCATGTTTCTCTCTGTCTGTCATCTCTATAAATGTACATCTCTATTCATACAGTATACCAGGTTTCTCTCTGTCATCTCTATAAATGTACATCTCTATTCATACAGTATACCATGTTTCTCTCTGCCTGTCATCTCTATAAATGTACATCTCTATTCATACAGTATACCATGTTTCTCTCTGTCTGTCATCTCTATAAATGTACATCTCTATTCATACAGTATACCATGTTTCTCTCTGCCTGTCATCTCTATAAATGTACATCTCTATTCATACAGTATACCATGTTTCTCTCTGTCTGTCATCTCTATAAATGTACATCTCTATTCATACAGTATACCAGGTTTCTCTCTGTCTGTCATCTCTATAAATGTACATCTCTATTCATACAGTATACCATGTTTCTCTCTGTCTGTCATCTCTATAAATGTACATCTCTATTCATACAGTATACCAGGTTTCTCTCTGCCTGTCATCTCTATAAATGTACATCTCTATTCATACAGTATACCAGGTTTCTCGCTGTCTGTCATCTCTATAAATGTACATCTCTATTCATACAGTATACCATGTTTCTCTCTGTCTGTCATCTCTATAAATGTACATCTCTATTCATACAGTATACCAGGTTTCTCTCTGCCTGTCATCTCTATAAATGTACATCTCTATTCATACAGTATACCAGGTTTCTCTCTGTCTGTCATCTCTATAAATGTACATCTCTATTCATACAGTATACCAGGTTTCTCTCTGTCATCTCTATAAATGTACATCTCTATTCATACAGTATACCATGTTTCTCTCTATCTGTCATCTCTATAAATGTACATCTCTATTCATACAGTATACCATGTTTCTCTCTGTCTGTCATCTCTATAAATGTGCATCTCTATTCATACAGTATACCAGGTTTCTCTCTGTCTGTCATCTCTATAAATGTACATCTCTATTCATACAGTATACCATGTTTCTCTCTGTCTGTCATCTCTATAAATGTACATCTCTATTCATACAGTATACCATGTTTCTCTCTGTCTGTCATCTCTATAAATGTACATCTCTGTTCATACAGTATACCATGTTTCTCTCTGCCTGTCATCTCTATAAATGTACATCTCTATTCATACAGTATACCAGGTTTCTCTCTGTCATCTCTATAAATGTACATCTCTATTCATACAGTATACCATGTTTCTCTCTGTCTGTCATCTCTATAAATGTACATCTCTGTTCATACAGTATACCAGGTTTCTCTCTGTCTGTCATCTCTATAAATGTACATCTCTATTCATACAGTATACCAGGTTTCTCTCTGTCTGTCATCTCTATAAATGTACATCTCTATTCATACAGTATACCAGGTTTCTCTCTGTCTGTCATCTCTATAAATGTACATCTCTATTCATACAGTATACCAGGTTTCTCTCTGTCATCTCTATAAATGTACATCTCTATTCATACAGTATACCATGTTTCTCTCTGTCTGTCATCTCTATAAATGTGCATCTCTATTCATACAGTATACCAGGTTTCTCTCTGTCTGTCATCTCTATAAATGTACATCTCTATTCATACAGTATACCATGTTTCTCTCTGTCTGTCATCTCTATAAATGTACATCTCTATTCATACAGTATACCATGTTTCTCTCTGTCTGTCATCTCTATAAATGTACATCTCTATTCATACAGTATACCAGGTTTCTCTCTGTCATCTCTATAAATGTACATCTCTATTCATACAGTATACCATGTTTCTCTCTGCCTGTCATCTCTATAAATGTACATCTCTATTCATACAGTATACCATGTTTCTCTCTGTCTGTCATCTCTATAAATGTACATCTCTATTCATACAGTATACCATGTTTCTCTCTGCCTGTCATCTCTATAAATGTACATCTCTATTCATACAGTATACCATGTTTCTCTCTGTCTGTCATCTCTATAAATGTACATCTCTATTCATACAGTATACCAGGTTTCTCTCTGTCTGTCATCTCTATAAATGTACATCTCTATTCATACAGTATACCATGTTTCTCTCTGTCTGTCATCTCTATAAATGTACATCTCTATTCATACAGTATACCAGGTTTCTCTCTGCCTGTCATCTCTATAAATGTACATCTCTATTCATACAGTATACCAGGTTTCTCTCTGTCTGTCATCTCTATAAATGTACATCTCTATTCATACAGTATACCATGTTTCTCTCTGTCTGTCATCTCTATAAATGTACATCTCTATTCATACAGTATACCAGGTTTCTCTCTGCCTGTCATCTCTATAAATGTACATCTCTATTCATACAGTATACCAGGTTTCTCTCTGTCTGTCATCTCTATAAATGTACATCTCTATTCATACAGTATACCAGGTTTCTCTCTGTCATCTCTATAAATGTACATCTCTATTCATACAGTATACCAGGTTTCTCTCTATCTGTCATCTCTATAAATGTACATCTCTATTCATACAGTATACCATGTTTCTCTCTGTCTGTCATCTCTATAAATGTGCATCTCTATTCATACAGTATACCAGGTTTCTCTCTGTCTGTCATCTCTATAAATGTACATCTCTATTCATACAGTATACCATGTTTCTCTCTGTCTGTCATCTCTATAAATGTACATCTCTATTCATACAGTATACCATGTTTCTCTCTGTCTGTCATCTCTATAAATGTACATCTCTGTTCATACAGTATACCATGTTTCTCTCTGCCTGTCATCTCTATAAATGTACATCTCTATTCATACAGTATACCAGGTTTCTCTCTGTCTGTCATCTCTATAAATGTACATCTCTATTCATACAGTATACCAGGTTTCTCTCTGTCTGTCATCTCTATAAATGTACATCTCTATTCATACAGTATACCAGGTTTCTCTCTGTCTGTCATCTCTATAAATGTACATCTCTATTCATACAGTATACCAGGTTTCTCTCTGTCATCTCTATAAATGTACATCTCTATTCATACAGTATACCATGTTTCTCTCTGTCTGTCATCTCTATAAATGTGCATCTCTATTCATACAGTATACCAGGTTTCTCTCTGTCTGTCATCTCTATAAATGTACATCTCTATTCATACAGTATACCATGTTTCTCTCTGTCTGTCATCTCTATAAATGTACATCTCTATTCATACAGTATACCATGTTTCTCTCTGTCTGTCATCTCTATAAATGTACATCTCTATTCATACAGTATACCAGGTTTCTCTCTGTCATCTCTATAAATGTACATCTCTATTCATACAGTATACCATGTTTCTCTCTGCCTGTCATCTCTATAAATGTACATCTCTATTCATACAGTATACCATGTTTCTCTCTGTCTGTCATCTCTATAAATGTACATCTCTATTCATACAGTATACCATGTTTCTCTCTGCCTGTCATCTCTATAAATGTACATCTCTATTCATACAGTATACCATGTTTCTCTCTGTCTGTCATCTCTATAAATGTACATCTATATTCATACAGTATACCAGGTTTCTCTCTGTCTGTCATCTCTATAAATGTACATCTCTATTCATACAGTATACCATGTTTCTCTCTGTCTGTCATCTCTATAAATGTACATCTCTATTCATACAGTATACCAGGTTTCTCTCTGCCTGTCATCTCTATAAATGTACATCTCTATTCATACAGTATACCAGGTTTCTCTCTGTCTGTCATCTCTATACATGTACATCTCTATTCATACAGTATACCAGGTTTCTCTCTGTCATCTCTATAAATGTACATCTCTATTCATACAGTATACCAGGTTTCTCTCTATCTGTCATCTCTATAAATGTACATCTCTATTCATACAGTATACCATGTTTCTCTCTGTCTGTCATCTCTATAAATGTGCATCTCTATTCATACAGTATACCAGGTTTCTCTCTGTCTGTCATCTCTATAAATGTACATCTCTATTCATACAGTATACCATGTTTCTCTCTGTCTGTCATCTCTATACATGTACATCTCTATTCATACAGTATACCAGGTTTCTCTCTGTCATCTCTATAAATGTACATCTCTATTCATACAGTATACCAGGTTTCTCTCTGTCATCTCTATAAATGTACATCTCTATTCATACAGTATACCAGGTTTCTCTCTGCCTGTCATCTCTATAAATGTACATCTCTATTCATACAGTATACCAGGTTTCTCTCTGTTATCTCTATAAATGTACATCTCTATTCATACAGTATACCAGGTTTCTCTCTGTCTGTCATCTCTATAAATGTACATCTCTATTCATACAGTATACCAGGTTTCTCTCTGTCTGTCATCTCTATAAATGTACATCTCTATTCATACAGTATACCAGGTTTCTCTCTGTCTGTCATCTCTATAAATGTACATCTCTATTCATACAGTATACCAGGTTTCTCTCTGTCTGTCATCTCTATAAATGTACATCTCTATTCATACAGTATACCATGTTTCTCTCTGTCTGTCATCTCTATAAATGTGCATCTCTATTCATACAGTATACCAGGTTTCTCTCTGTCTGTCATCTCTATAAATGTACATCTCTATTCATACAGTATACCATGTTTCTCTCTGTCTGTCATCTCTATAAATGTACATCTCTATTCATACAGTATACCATGTTTCTCTCTGTCTGTCATCTCTATAAATGTACATCTCTATTCATATAGTATACCAGGTTTCTCTCTGTCATCTCTATAAATGTACATCTCTATTCATACAGTATACCATGTTTCTCTCTGCCTGTCATCTCTATAAATGTACATCTCTATTCATACAGTATACCATGTTTCTCTCTGTCTGTCATCTCTATAAATGTACATCTCTATTCATACAGTATACCATGTTTCTCTCTGCCTGTCATCTCTATAAATGTACATCTCTATTCATACAGTATACCATGTTTCTCTCTGTCTGTCATCTCTATAAATGTACATCTCTATTCATACAGTATACCAGGTTTCTCTCTGTCTGTCATCTCTATAAATGTACATCTCTATTCATACAGTATACCATGTTTCTCTCTGTCTGTCATCTCTATAAATGTACATCTCTATTCATACAGTATACCAGGTTTCTCTCTGCCTGTCATCTCTATAAATGTACATCTCTATTCATACAGTATACCAGGTTTCTCTCTGTCTGTCATCTCTATACATGTACATCTCTATTCATACAGTATACCAGGTTTCTCTCTGTCATCTCTATAAATGTACATCTCTATTCATACAGTATACCAGGTTTCTCTCTATCTGTCATCTCTATAAATGTACATCTCTATTCATACTGTATACCATGTTTCTCTCTGTCTGTCATCTCTATAAATGTGCATCTCTATTCATACAGTATACCAGGTTTCTCTCTGTCTGTCATCTCTATAAATGTACATCTCTATTCATACAGTATACCATGTTTCTCTCTGTCTGTCATCTCTATAAATGTACATCTCTATTCATACAGTATACCAGGTTTCTCTCTGTCATCTCTATAAATGTACATCTCTATTCATACAGTATACCAGGTTTCTCTCTGTCATCTCTATAAATGTACATCTCTATTCATACAGTATACCAGGTTTCTCTCTGCCTGTCATCTCTATAAATGTACATCTCTATTCATACAGTATACCAGGTTTCTCTCTGTCTGTCATCTCTATAAATGTACATCTCTATTCATACAGTATACCAGGTTTCTCTCTGTCTGTCATCTCTATAAATGTACATCTCTATTCATACAGTATACCAGGTTTCTCTCTGTCTGTCATCTCTATAAATGTACATCTCTATTCATACAGTATACCATGTTTCTCTCTGTCTGTCATCTCTATAAATGTGCATCTCTATTCATACAGTATACCAGGTTTCTCTCTGTCTGTCATCTCTATAAATGTACATCTCTATTCATACAGTATACCATGTTTCTCTCTGTCTGTCATCTCTATAAATGTACATCTCTATTCATACAGTATACCAGGTTTCTCTCTGTCATCTCTATAAATGTACATCTCTATTCATACAGTATACCATGTTTCTCTCTGCCTGTCATCTCTATAAATGTACATCTCTATTCATACAGTATACCATGTTTCTCTCTGTCTGTCATCTCTATAAATGTACATCTCTATTCATACAGTATACCATGTTTCTCTCTGCCTGTCATCTCTATAAATGTGCATCTCTATTCATACAGTATACCAGGTTTCTCTCTGTCTGTCATCTCTATAAATGTACATCTCTATTCATACAGTATATCAGGTTTCTCTCTGTCTGTCATCTCTATAAATGTACATCTCTATTCATACAGTATACCAGGTTTCTCTCTGTCTGTCATCTCTATAAATGTTACTCCTTGTCCCTCTGCTCATCCCTCTCTTCCCCCTCTCCAGACCCTGGTTTCAGAGGTGGTCTTGTTTTTGGGTGCGTCTTGCCTAGTCGTCTTCGAGGGGGGGCCACAGCCCTGGCCCCTGGTCCCTGCATGTTTCCATGGCGATCCCAAGGCTGAGGGGGAGGGGCGTGGAGGCTCTCAACCTATCAGAACCCAGGAGATCCCAGCAGCATGCCTACAGGGTCACCTGCCACACCCTGGGGGAACAGGGGGGGTTTAGATAAATGGAAGGAGTGTGTGTTTCAGAGGGGGAGAAAGGAGTGTGTATTTTCAGATGGAGGAAGGGAGGGAGGGACAGGGGTGTGTGTTTCAGAGGGGGAGACAGGAGTGTGTGTTTTCAGAGGGGGAGACAGGAGTGTGTGTTTTCAGAGGGGGGGACAGGAGTGTGTGTTTTCAGAGGGGGGGACAGGAGTGTGTGTTTTCAGAGGGGGAGACAGGAGTGTGTGTTTTCAGAGGGGGGGACAAGAGTGTGTGTTTTCAGAGGGGGAGACAGGAGTGTGTGTTTTCAGAGGGGGAGACAGGAGTGTGTGTTTTCAGAGGGGGGACAGGAGTGTGTGTTTTCAGAGGGGGGACAGGAGTGTGTGTTTTCAGAGGGGGAGACAGGGGTGTGTGTTTTCAGATGAAGGGAGGGAGGGAGGGACAGTTGTGTATTTTAGTGTGATGTCTTTAGCTAATTGACAATACATGGACTTTATAGAGTTTATTGACTGACAGTAAAACATTCTTATTGAAGCTGACACCAATTTCTCAGATACAAATACAAGACAATATTCCATTTAAATGTAAGTATTTGCCTCTCTGAATCAACTGTGTGTGTCTTTGTGTGTGTGCAGTGGCTGGTGTACAGCAGTGGGAACTCCCCAGGTCCTCTGAACCAGGATCCCTCAGTAGAACGGAGCGAGAGTAGACTGCAGCGCCCCGGGTTCTCTCTCTCTCTCCCTCCTCCCCTCCTACTCCTCCTCTCCTGTCCCACCCGTGCCCTAAGCCCCACTATCCTGCCAGTCTGGTGAGTGTTTCTCTATCGCTCATTGTTTCTTTACCTCCCCTTTTCCCCACCTCTCTCTCTCTCTCTCTCTCTGTCTCTCTCTCTTTCTCTCTCTTTCTCTCTCTGTCTCTCTCTGTCTCTCTCTCTCTCTCTCTCTCCTAGTTTATCTCTGTTTCCCTCTATCACACACAGACACATGCCTCGCTCCCTCTCTCCCTTCCTCCCTCATTCTTACTCCAATTACTTGCAATGTGCCTGAGAAAAGTGATGGTGGTCTCCATAGCAACTCCTGTGTCTGTCTCCACAAAAACGTTTGTGTGAAAGGGGGATTTTTTACCAAGGAAAAGGACAGAGGAGCATACACACACACACACACACACACACACAGACACACACACACACACACACACACACACACACACACACACACACACACACACACACACACACACACACACACACACACACACAAAGAAAACCTGTTGACTGCAATCAGGGCCTCCTTCACACAAATTGCCTGTGAAAATTGCAGATGAGAATGTGTGACTGGTTTTATTTGAAATAGAACTAGAGTACGATATCCTTTCTGTTTATCCTTGTGGTTTAAGAGGATTTTTGTTGAAACCTAAAAGAGACTGGCCACCACTCAGGCTAGTAGCCATATTGTGCCCTCTCTCCACTGAGCAAACTAATAAACACACTTCTACTGCAATGTCTCTACTTCCTGTTGGGATGGGAATGACTAATCAGCCAGCACATACGCACACACACACACACAAACACACATGCACGCACACAGCACTCAGTCCTCTCTTTGTTTATCTTAATGACCCAAACAGATGTTTCACCAAGTAGCTCAGACCAAAACGCTCTTCTAGCATATGGTGTGTCTCCCTCTCCCACGCTCCGTCTGCCCCTCTCCCACGCGCCGTCTGCCCCTCTCCCACGCTCCGTCTGCCTCTCTCCCACTCTCCGTCTGCCTCTCTCCCACGCTCCGTCTGCCCCTCTCCCACTCTCCGTCTGCCTCTCTCCCACTCTCCGTCTGCCTCTCTCCCACGCTCCGTCTGCCCCTCTCCCACGCTCCGTCTGCCTCTCTCCCACTCTCCGTCTGCCTCTCTCCCACGCTCCGTCTGCCCCTCTCCCACGCTCCGTCTGCCCCTCTCCCACGCTCCGTCTGCCCCTCTCCCACGCTCCGTCTGCCCCTCTCCCACGCGCCGTCTGCCCCTCTCCCACTCTCCATCTGCCCCTCTCCCACGCTCCGTCTGCCCCTCTCCCACGCTCCGTCTGCCCCTCTCCCACGCTCCGTCTGCCCCTCTCCCACTCTCCGTCTGCCTCTCTCCCACTCTCCGTCTGCCTCTCTCCCACTCTCCGTCTGCCCCTCTCCCACGCTCCGTCTGCCCCTCTCCCACGCTCCGTCTGCCCCTCTCCCACGCTCCGTCTGCCCCTCTCCCACTCTCCGTCTGCCCCTCTCCCACTCTCCGTCTGCATCTCTCCCACTCTCCACCTGCCTTCCTCCCACTCTCCACCTGCATCTCTCTCACTCTCCACCTGCGTCTCACTCTCCACCTGCGTCTCACTCTCCGTCTGCCTCTCTCCCACGCTCCGTCTGCCTCTCTCCCACTCTCCGTCTGCCTCTCTCCCACGCTCCGTCTGCCCCTCTCCCACGCTCCGTCTGCCCCTCTCCCACGCTCCGTCTGCCCCTCTCCCACGCTCCGTCTGCCCCTCTCCCACACGCCGTCTGCCCCTCTCCCACTCTCCATCTGCCCCTCTCCCACGCTCCGTCTGCCCCTCTCCCACGCTCCGTCTGCCCCTCTCCCACGCTCCGTCTGCCCCTCTCCCACTCTCCGTCTGCCTCTCTCCCACTCTCCGTCTGCCCCTCTCCCACGCTCCGTCTGCCCCTCTCCCACGCTCCGTCTGCCCCTCTCCCACGCTCCGTCTGCCCCTCTCCCACTCTCCGTCTGCCCCTCTCCCACTCTCCGTCTGCATCTCTCTCACTCTCCACCTGCCTCCCTCCCACTCTCCACCTGCCTTCCTCCCACTCTCCACCTGCATCTCTCTCACGCTCCACCTGCGTCTCACTCTCCACCTGCGTCTCACTCTCCGTCTGCCTCCCTCCCACTCTCCACCTGCATCTCTCTCACTCTCCACCTGCCTCCCTCCCACTCTCCACCTGTATCGCTCTCACTCTCCACCTGCATCTCTCTCACTCTCCGTCTGCCTCCCTGCCTCCCACTCTCCACCTGCATCTCTCTCACTCTCCGTCTGCCTCTCTCCTTATCTAACAACACTTTACCCATCACTCTGTTCATGTTTGCATTGTGTCTATGTTTACTTTTAGGACGTAAATTGAATTTGTTTGGGCCAGTCATATTATAGGAAACCTCGTCCCCGTAACGTCATCCTGTGTCTCCTCTTATCTCCCTCCCTTTATAACTACTCTGACACATTGCAAATGCCACTGTGAATAACCTCCTAGCAGATTTGATGCATGACTTTCCACTATCTCTCTCTTTTCTCTCTTTTCTCTCTTTTCTCTCTCTCTCTCTCTCTCTCTGTCTCCCTCTTTCTGTCTCTCTCTCTCTCTCTCTCTCTCTCTTATCTCTCTCTCTCTGTCTCTCTATCTCTCTCTCTCTCTTTAACTCTCTCTCTACCGCTCTCGCTCTCTCTTATACAGTGCCTTGCGAAACTATTCGGCCCCCTTGAACTTTGCGACCTTTTGCCACATTTCAGGCTTCAAACATAAAGATATAAAACTGTATTTTTTTGTGAAGAATCAACAACAAGTGGGACACAATCATGAAGTGGAACGACATTTATTGGATATTTCAAACTTTTTGAACAAATCAAAAACTGAAAAATTGGGCGTGCAAAATTATTCAGCCCCCTTAAGTTAATACTTTGTAGCGCCACCTTTTGCTGCGATTACAGCTGTAAGTCGCTTGGGGTATGTCTCTATCAGTTTTGCACATCGAGAGACTGACATTTTTTCCCATTCCTCCTTGCAAAACAGCTCGAGCTCAGTGAGGTTGGATGGAGAGCATTTGTGAACAGCAGTTTTCAGTTCTTTCCACAGATTCTCGATTGGATTCAGGTCTGGACTTTGACTTGGCCATTCTAACACCTGGATATGTTTATTTTTGAACCATTCCATTGTAGATTTTGCTTTATGTTTTGGATCATTGTCTTGTTGGAATACAAATCTCCGTCCCAGTCTCAGGTCTTTTGCAGACTCCATCAGGTTTTCTTCCAGAATGGTCCTGTATTTGGCTCCATCCATCTTCCCATCAATTTTAACCATCTTCCCTGTCCCTGCTGAAGAAAAGCAGGCCCAAACCATGATGCTGCCACCACCATGTTTGACAGTGGGGATGGAGTGTTCAGGGTGATGAGCTGTGTTGCTTTTACGCCAAACATAACGTTTTGCATTGTTGCCAAAAAGTTCAATTTTGGTTTCATCTGACCAGAGCACCTTCTTCCACATGTTTGGTGTGTCTCCCAGGTGGCTTGTGGCAAACTTTAAACGACACTTTTTATGGATATCTTTAAGAAATGGCTTTCTTCTTGCCACTCTTCCATAAAGGCCAGATTGTTGTCCTATGAAAATGTCAAATTGGCTTTTTACCAAATTACCGTACAACATACCATGTATTCACCCTGCACACCCTAATTGACAACCAAACAAACCAAAACAAAGGCAAAGTCTTCTCATGCTTTGTTGATTTCAAAAAAGCCTTCAACTCAATTTGGCATGAGGGTCTGCTATACAAATGGATGGAAAGTGGTGTTGGGGGTAAAACATACGACATTATAAAATCCATGTACACAAACAACAAGTTTGCTGTACCCCGGTAGATATTGGGGTCAAATTTGTCTCCACTTTGTCTCCACTTTTTTTTCTCTCTCTCTCTCATATCTCTCTCTCTCTCATATCTCTCTCTCTCATATCGCTCTCTCTCATATCGCTCTCTCTCATATCTCTCTCTCTCTCATATATCTCTCTCTCATATCGCTCTCTCATGTCTCTCTCCCCCTCATATCTCTTTCTCTCTCGTATCGCTCTCTCTCATATCTCTTTCTCACATATCTCTCTCTCTCTCATATCGCTCTCTCTCATATCTCTCTCTCTCACATCTCTCTTTCTCTCTCTCATATATCTCTCTCATATCTCTCTCTCTCTCATATATATCTCTCTCTCATATCTCTCTCTCATATCGCTCTCTCTCATATCGCTCTCTCTCTTATATCTCTATCATATCTCTCTCTCAAATCTCGCTCTCTCTCATATCGCTCTCTCTCATATCTCTCTCATATCGCTCTCTCTCATATCGCTCTCTCTCATATCGCTCTCTCTCTTATATCTCTATCATATCTCTCTCTCAAATCTCGCTCTCTCTCATATCTCTCTCATATCTCTCTCTCGTATCTCTCTCTCATATCGCTTTCTCTCATATCGCACTCTCTCATATCTCTCTCTCTATCATACCTCTCTCTCTCATATCTCTCTCTCTCTATCATATCGCTCTCATATCGCTCTCTCTCATATCTCTCTCATATATCTCTCTCTCTCATATCTCTATCATTTCTCTATCTCTATCATATCTTTCTCTCTCATATCTCTCTCTCTCATATCTCTCTCTCTCATATCGCTCTCTCTCTTATATCTCTATCATATCTCTCTCTCAAATCTCGCTCTCTCTCATATCGCTCTCTCTCATATCTCTCTCATATCGCTCTCTCTCATATCGCTCTCTCTCATATCGCTCTCTCTCTTATATCTCTATCATATCTCTCTCTCAAATCTCGCTCTCTCTCATATCTCTCTCATATCTCTCTCTCGTATCTCTCTCTCATATCGCTTTCTCTCATATCGCACTCTCTCATATCTCTCTCTCTCTATCATACCTCTCTCTCTCATATCTCTCTCTCTCTATCATATCGCTCTCATATCGCTCTCTCTCATATCTCTCTCATATATCTCTCTCTCTCATATCTCTATCATTTCTCTATCTCTATCATATCTTTCTCTCTCATATCTCTCTCTCTCATATCTCTCTCTCTCATATCTCTCTCTCTCTCTCTCATATCTCTCTCTCATATCTCTCTCACATCTCTCTTTCTATCATATCTGTATCTCTATCATATCTCTCTCTCATCTCTCTGTCTCTCTCATATCTCTCTCTCTCTCTAGGAGTTTAGGGTTCAGGACACTTCTTGGTTCGTTTTCAGGACAGAGAGCTGGCCAACATCACTTACCTGGAGAACAGCAATGTTGTACAGGTGACAACACACACAAACTCACCATTTTTACACACAGACACACACACACACACACACACACACACACACACACACACACACACACACACCATTAAAACACATACACTGCCCATAGCCAAGGAGTTCTGACTACGGTCCACAGAGTGCTGCTAAATCAGGCTTGTGATGTCTCTTAGGTGTCTCCCCTGCGGCCCGGCCTCTCCTCCACCCTGGCCTATGACCTGTGTTTGACCTCTGCTGACCCCGCCGTGACCTCCATCTCCGACTTCCAGATAGACTCTGTTGACATTGTGAGTGTCCTCTCATTCTGTTGGATTATAAGACACAACATTTGGTACGTGTGTGTGTGTGTGTGTGTGTGTGTGTGTGTGTGTATGTGTATGTGTATGTGTGTGTGTGTGTGTGTGTCAGGTGGAGGTGGACCACAGTGCTCTGGTTCGTGTGTGTGTTCTAGACTCTAGAACAGGCAACCGTTCCTACATCGTTACCTTCCTCTGATGCACCTCAAACTAACCCCCTCCTCACCCATCCTCACTGTGGAGTGAGTACCCGTGTGTGTGTGTACATTCTGCCTGTTATGTCCACATTCCTAAGAAACATTTCACTGGATAGAGATGTGTGAAATATTTAGTCAACCTGGTACATAAACGTGTGTGTGAGTAGGCCTGCAGGGCCGTTGGACAGCGTCTCCGTAGGTTACCGTGTGTCAGGTCAGAGAGTGGGAGTGGTCAGTCTTCACCTGTCTGCAGTGGACAGCAGTGGGAGTGTCCGGACCTCCTCTCACAAACAGCTACAGGTAGACAACCATTCATAACCCAGAGAGCAATGCACACAACACAACATAAAACTATATAAGAAACTGGGTGTTTGGAGCCCTGAATGCTGATTGGCTGCCAGCTGTGTATACCACGGGTATGACAAAACATGTATTATTGCTGCTCTAATTACGTTGGTGACCAGTTTATAATAGCAATAAGGCACCTTGGGGGTTTGTGGTATATGGCCAATATACCACAGCTAAGGGCTGTGACCAGGCACTCTGCGATACGTCGTGCCTAAGAACAGCCCTTAGCCGTGGTAAATTGGCCATTTACCACGCCCCCTCGGGCCTTATTGCTTAATTATAAAGTCTATACAGTGCTGATGTACTGTCACAACACACCATAAAACTATAGTATACAGTCTGTATACAGTCCTGATGTACTGTCAGAACACACCATAAAACTATAGTATACAGTCTATACAGTCCTGATGTACTGTCACAACACACCATAAAACTATAGTATACAGTCTGTATACAGTCCTGATGTACTGTCAGAACACACCATAAAACTATAGTATACAGTCTATACAGTCCTGATGTACTGTCACAACACACCATAAAACTATAGTATACAGTCTGTATACAGTCCTGATGTACTGTCAGAACACACCATAAAACTATAGTATACAGTCTGTATACAGTCCTGATGTACTGTACATTGTTTTCATATGCAGGTCTACCCCAGATTCACCCTGCAGCCACGAAGTCTGGCACTGACACTGGGCAGCTTCTAAAATGATGGTTCAGGAGGAGCTCCTGGTGGGTTTCTGTTCACGCTGACACATTTCTGTTTGCTCTGACTCTAGGTTTCTGTTAACTCTGACTCTAGGTTTCTGTTAACTTTGACTCTAGGTTTCTGTTAACTCTGACTCTAGGTTTCTGTTAACTCTGACTCTAGGTTTCTGTTAACTCTGACTCTATATTCATGTTAACTCTGTTTCTAGGTTTCTGGTCTTGAACAGTGTTTGATTCATCATTGGATCACATTACAATTCAAAAGGCTTTTAGAGATTCACAACAAATTGAATATGATACTGATGGAAGTCATGATATTACTATCTACTGTGTCAATGTCATAACTCCCTCTCATACACGTACACACGCATACCTCACTCTCAGGTGGTCTTTAGATATTTTTGTCAGATGTTACTATTGAATACTGAAGTATAATTACAAGCATTTCAAAAGTGTCAAAGGCTTTTATTGACAATTACATGAAGTTGATGCAAAGAGTCAATATTTGCAGTGTTGACCCTTCTTTGTCAAGACCTCTGCAATCCGCCCTGGCATGTTGTCAATTAACTTATCGGCCACATCCTGACTGATGGCAGCCCATTCTTGCATAATCAATGCTTGGAGTTTGTCAGAAAGTGTGTGTTTTTGTTTGTCCACCCACCTCTTGAGGATTGACCACAAGTTCTCAATTGGATTAAGGTCTGGGGAGTTTCCTGGCAATGGACCCAAAATATCGATGTTTTGTTCCCCGAGCCACATATCACTTTTGGCTTATGGCAAGGTGCTCCATCATTCTGTAAAAGGCATTGTTCGTCACCAAACTGTTCCTGGATGGTTGGGAGAAGTTGTTCTCGGAGGATGTGTTGGTACCATTCTTTATTCATGGCTGTGTTCTTAGGCAAAATTGTGAGTGAGCCCACTCCCTTGGCTGAGAAGCAACCCCACACATGAACGGTCTCAGGATGCTTTACTGTTGGCATGACACAGGACTGATGGTAGCGCTCACCTTGTCTTCTCCGGACAAGCTTTTTTCCGGATGCCCCAAACAATCAGAAAGGGGATTAATCAGAGAAAATTACTTTACCTCAGTGCTCAGCAGTCCAATCCCTGTGCCTTTTGGAGAATATCAGTCTGTCCCTGATGTTGTTCCTGGAGAGAAGTGGCTTCTTCGCTGCCCTTATTGACACCAGGCCATCCTCCAAAAGTCTTCGCCTCACTGTGCGTGCAGATGCACTCACACCTGCCTGCTGCCATTCCTGAGCAAGCTCTGGTGGTGCCCAGATCCTGCAGCTGAATCAACTTTAGGAGACGGTCTTGGCGCTTGCTGGACTTTCTTGGGCGCCCTGAAGCGTTATTCACAACAATTGAACCTCTCTCCTTGATAAATGGTTGATTTAGGTGTAATCTTACTGGCAGCAATATCCTTGCCTGTGAAGCCCTTTTTGTGCAAAGCAATAATGACGGCATGTGTTTCCTTGCAGGTAATATGGTTGACAGAGGAAGAACAATGATTCCAAGCACCACCCTCCTTTTGAAGCTTCCAGTCTGTTTTTCGAACTCAATCATTATGACAGAGTGATCTCCAGCCTTGTCCTCGTCAACACTCACACCTGTGTTAACGAGAGAATCACTGACATGATGTCAGCTGGTCCTTTTTTGGTAGGGCTGAAATGCAGTGGAAATGTTTTTTTGTGATTCAGTTAATTTGCATGGCAAATAGGGACTTTGCAATTAATTACAATTCATGTGATCACTCTTCATAACATTCTGGAGTATATGCAAATTGCCATCATACAAACTGAGGCAGCAGACTTTGTGAAAATTAATATTTGTGTCATTCTCTAAACTTTTGGCCACGACTGTACACAGCTGATTCAAATATCCAACTCATCATCAAGGTTTGATTATTTGGATCAGCTGTGTAGTGCTAGTACAGAAAGCAAAACATTCACCCGGGGGGGGTGGGGGGTCTGAGTGTGTGTTCAGGTTCCACAGATCTGATTTGTCTACAATCTTCCTGGACTCAGCTCCTGGACTTCCATCTCATCCTGGTCTTTGCTGTGTTTGCAGTTATGGCCACTACTGCCACCTTATTCATAGGTAACTATCTAACCACTCTTCACCACTACCTTATTCATAGGTAACTAACCACACCACCACTACCTTGTTCATAGGTAACTAACCATACCACCACTACCTTATTCATAGGTAACTAACCATACCACCACTACCTTGTTCATAGGTAACTAACCACACCACCACTACCTTATTCATAGGTAACTAACCACTCCACCACGTTTATAGGTAACTAACCACACCACCACCACCTTATTCATAGGTAACTAACCACACCACCACTACCTTGTTCATAGGTAACTAACCACACCACCACTACCTTGTTCATAGGTAACTAACCACACCACCACGTTTATAGGTAACTAACCACACCACCACTACCTTATTCATAGGTAACTAACCACTCTTCACCACTACCTTATTCATAGATAACTAACCACTCTTCACCAATACCTTATTCATACGTAACTAACCACACCAACACCACCTTATTCATAGGTAACTAACCACACCACCACTACCTTATTCATAGGTAACTAACCACACCACCACGTTTATAGGTAACTAACCACACCACCACCACCTTATTCATAGGTAACTAACCACACCACCACCACCTTATTCATAGGTAACTAACCACACCACCACTACCTTATTCATAGGTAACTAACCACACCACCACGTTTATAGGTAACTAACCACACCACCACTACCTTGTTCATAGATAACTAACCACACCACCACCACCTTATTCATAGGTAACTAACCACACCACCACCACCTTATAAATAGGTAACTAACCACACCACCACGTTTATAGGTAACTAACCACACCACCACTACCTTATTCATAGGTAACTAACCACACCACCACTACCTTATTCATAGGTAACTAACCACACCACCACCACCTTATTCATAGGTAACTAACCACATCACCACTACCTTGTTCATAGATAACTAACCACACCACCACCACATTATTCATAGGTAACTAACCACACCACCACCACCTTATTCATAGGTAACTAACCACACGACCACTACCTTATTCATAGGTAACTAACCACACCACCACTACATTGTTCATAGGTAACTAACCACACCACCACTACCTTGTTCATAGGTAACTAACCACACCACCACTACCTTATTCATAGGTAACTAACCACACCACCACTACCTTATTCATAGGTAACTAACCACACCACCACGTTTATAGGTAACTAACCACACCACCACTACCTTATTCATAGGTAACTAACCACACCACCACTACCTTATTCATAGGTAACTAACCACAACACCACGTTTATAGGTAACTAACCACACCACCACCACCTTATTCATAGGTAACTAACCACACCACCACTACCTTATTCATAGGTAACTAACCACACCACCACGTTTATAGGTAACTAACCACACCACCACTACCTTGTTCATAGATAACTAACCACACCACCACCACCTTATTCATAGGTAACTAACCACACCACCACCACCTTATTCATAGGTAACTAACCACACCACCACTACCTTGTTCATAGGTAACTAACCACACCACCACTACCTTATTCATAGATAACTAACCACACCATCACTACCTTATTCATAGATAACTAACCACACCACCTTATTCATAGGTAACTAACCACACCACCACTACCTTGTTCATAGGTAACTAACCACACCACCACTACCTTATTCATAGATAACTAACCACACCACCACTACCTTATTCATAGGTAACTAACCACACCACCACGTTTATAGGTAACTAACCATACCACCACTACCTTATTCATAGATAACTAAACACACCACCACTACCTTATTCATAGGTAACTAACCACACCACCACTACCTTATTCATAGATAACTAACCACACCACCACTACCTTATTCATAGATAACTAACCACACCACCACTACCTTATTCATAGGTAACTAACCATACCACCACTACCTTGTTCATAGATAACTAACCACACCACCACGTTTATAGGTAACTAACCACACCACCACTACCTTATTCATAGGTAACTAACCACACCACCACCACCTTATTCATAGATAACTAACCATACCACCACTACATTGTTCATAGGTAACTAACCACACCACCACCACCTTATTCACAGATAACTAACCATACCACCACTACCTTATTCATAGGTAACTAACCACACCACCACCACCTTATTCATAGATAACTAACCATACCACCACTACATTGTTCATAGGTAACTAACCATACCACCACTACCTTATTCATAGGTAACTAACCACACCACCACGTTTATAGGTAACTAACCACACCACCACTACCTTGTTCATAGGTAACTAACCACACCACCACTACCTTATTCATAGGTAACTAACCACACCACCACGTTTATAGGTAACTAACCACACCACCACTACCTTGTTCATAGGTAACTAACCACACCACCACTACCTTATTCATAGATAACTAACCACACCATCACTACCTTATTCATAGATAACTAACCACACCATCACTACCTTATTCATAGATAACTAACCACACCATCACTACCTTATTCATAGATAACTAACCACACCATCACTACCTTATTCATAGATAACTAACCACACCACCTTATTCATAGATAACTAACCATACCACCACTACCTTATTCATAGGTAACTAACCACACCACCACGTTTATAGGTAACTAACCACACCACCACGTTTATAGGTAACTAACCACACCACCACCACCTTATTCATAGGTAACTAACCACACCACCTTGTTCATAGGTAACTAACCATACCACCACCTTGTTCATAGGTAACTAACCACACCACCACGTTTATAGGTAACTAACCATACCACCACCACCTTATTCATAGGTAACTAACCACACCACCACCACCTTATTCATAGGTAACTAACCACACCACCACTACCTTATTCATAGATAACTAACCATACCACCTTGTTCATAGGTAACTAACCATACCACCACCACCTTATTCATAGGTAACTAACCACACCACCACTACCTTGTTCATAGGTAACTAACCACACCACCACGTTTATAGGTAACTAACCACACCACCACCACCTTATTCATAGGTAACTAACCACACCACCACTACCTTATTCATAGGTAACTAACCACACCACCACGTTTATAGGTAACTAACCACACCACCACGTTTATAGGTAACTAACCACACCACCACCACCTTATTCATAGGTAACTAACCATACCACCACTACCTTGTTCATAGGTAACTAACCACACCACCACTACCTTGTTCATAGGTAACTAACCACACCACCACGTTTATAGGTAACTAACCACACCACCACTACCTTATTCATAGGTAACTAACCACTCTTCACCACTACCTTATTCATAGATAACTAACCACTCTTCACCAATACCTTATTCATACGTAACTAACCACACCACCACCACCTTATTCATAGGTAACTAACCACACCACCACTACCTTATTCATAGGTAACTAACCACACCACCACGTTTATAGGTAACTAACCACACCACCACTACCTTGTTCATAGATAACTAACCACACCACAACCACCTTATTCATAGGTAACTAACCACACCACCACCACCTTATTCATAGGTAACTAACCACACCACCACTACCTTATTCATAGGTAACTAACCACACCACCACGTTTATAGGTAACTAACCACACCACCACTACCTTGTTCATAGATAACTAACCACACCACCACCACCTTATTCATAGGTAACTAACCACACCACCACCACCTTATTCATAGGTAACTAACCACACCACCACGTTTATAGGTAACTAACCACACCACCACTACCTTGTTCATAGGTAACTAACCACACCACCACTACCTTATTCATAGGTAACTAACCACACCACCACCACCTTATTCATAGGTAACTAACCACATCACCACTACCTTGTTCATAGATAACTAACCACACCACCACCACATTATTCATAGGTAACTAACCACACCACCACCACCTTATTCATAGGTAACTAACCACACCACCACTACCTTATTCATAGGTAACTAACCACACCACCACTACATTGTTCATAGGTAACTAACCACACCACCACTACCTTGTTCATAGGTAACTAACCACACCACCACTACCTTATTCATAGGTAACTAACCACACCACCACTACCTTATTCATAGGTAACTAACCACACCACCACGTTTATAGGTAACTAACCACACCACCACTACCTTATTCATAGGTAACTAACCACACCACCACTACCTTATTCATAGGTAACTAACCACACCACCACGTTTATAGGTAACTAACCACACCACCACTACCTTATTCATAGGTAACTAACCACACCACTACCTTGTTCATAGGTAACTAACCACACCACCACTACATTGTTCATAGGTAACTAACCACACCACCACCACCTTATTCATAGGTAACTAACCACACCACCACGTTTATAGGTAACTAACCACACCACCACCACCTTATTCATAGGTAACTAACCACACCACCACTACCTTGTTCATAGGTAACTAACCACACCACCACTACCTTATTCATAGATAACTAACCACACCATCACTACCTTATTCATAGATAACTAACCACACCACCTTATTCATAGGTAACTAACCACACCACCACTACCTTGTTCATAGGTAACTAACCACACCACCACTACCTTATTCATAGATAACTAACCACACCACCACTACCTTATTCATAGGTAACTAACCACACCACCACGTTTATAGGTAACTAACCATACCACCACTACCTTATTCATAGATAACTAAACACACCACCACTACCTTATTCATAGGTAACTAACCACACCACCACTACCTTATTCATAGATAACTAACCACACCACCACTACCTTATTCATAGATAACTAACCACACCACCACTACCTTATTCATAGGTAACTAACCATACCACCACTACCTTGTTCATAGATAACTAACCACACCACCACGTTTATAGGTAACTAACCACACCACCACTACCTTATTCATAGGTAACTAACCACACCACCACCACCTTATTCATAGATAACTAACCATACCACCACTACATTGTTCATAGGTAACTAACCACACCACCACCACCTTATTCACAGATAACTAACCATACCACCACTACCTTATTCATAGGTAACTAACCACACCACCACCACCTTATTCATAGATAACTAACCATACCACCACTACATTGTTCATAGGTAACTAACCATACCACCACTACCTTATTCATAGGTAACTAACCACACCACCACGTTTATAGGTAACTAACCACACCACCACTACCTTGTTCATAGGTAACTAACCACACCACCACTACCTTATTCATAGGTAACTAACCACACCACCACCACCTTATTCATAGGTAACTAACCACATCACCACTACCTTGTTCATAGATAACTAACCACACCACCACCACATTATTCATAGGTAACTAACCACACCACCACCACCTTATTCATAGGTAACTAACCACACCACCACTACCTTATTCATAGGTAACTAACCACACCACCACTACATTGTTCATAGGTAACTAACCACACCACCACTACCTTGTTCATAGGTAACTAACCACACCACCACTACCTTATTCATAGGTAACTAACCACACCACCACTACCTTATTCATAGGTAACTAACCACACCACCACGTTTATAGGTAACTAACCACACCACCACTACCTTATTCATAGGTAACTAACCACACCACCACTACCTTATTCATAGGTAACTAACCACACCACCACGTTTATAGGTAACTAACCACACCACCACTACCTTATTCATAGGTAACTAACCACACCACTACCTTGTTCATAGGTAACTAACCACACCACCACTACATTGTTCATAGGTAACTAACCACACCACCACCACCTTATTCATAGGTAACTAACCACACCACCACGTTTATAGGTAACTAACCACACCACCACCACCTTATTCATAGGTAACTAACCACACCACCACTACCTTGTTCATAGGTAACTAACCACACCACCACTACCTTATTCATAGATAACTAACCACACCATCACTACCTTATTCATAGATAACTAACCACACCACCTTATTCATAGGTAACTAACCACACCACCACTACCTTGTTCATAGGTAACTAACCACACCACCACTACCTTATTCATAGATAACTAACCACACCACCACTACCTTATTCATAGGTAACTAACCACACCACCACGTTTATAGGTAACTAACCATACCACCACTACCTTATTCATAGATAACTAAACACACCACCACTACCTTATTCATAGGTAACTAACCACACCACCACTACCTTATTCATAGATAACTAACCACACCACCACTACCTTATTCATAGATAACTAACCACACCACCACTACCTTATTCATAGGTAACTAACCATACCACCACTACCTTGTTCATAGATAACTAACCACACCACCACGTTTATAGGTAACTAACCACACCACCACTACCTTATTCATAGGTAACTAACCACACCACCACCACCTTATTCATAGATAACTAACCATACCACCACTACATTGTTCATAGGTAACTAACCACACCACCACCACCTTATTCACAGATAACTAACCATACCACCACTACCTTATTCATAGGTAACTAACCACACCACCACCACCTTATTCATAGATAACTAACCATACCACCACTACATTGTTCATAGGTAACTAAACATACCACCACTACCTTATTCATAGGTAACTAACCACACCACCACGTTTATAGGTAACTAACCACACCACCACTACCTTGTTCATAGGTAACTAACCACACCACCACTACCTTATTCATAGGTAACTAACCACACCACCACGTTTATAGGTAACTAACCACACCACCACTACCTTATTCATAGATAACTAACCACACCATCACTACCTTATTCATAGATAACTAACCACACCATCACTACCTTATTCATAGATAACTAACCACACCATCACTACCTTATTCATAGATAACTAACCACACCATCACTACCTTATTCATAGATAACTAACCACACCACCTTATTCATAGATAACTAACCATACCACCACTACCTTATTCATAGGTAACTAACCACACCACCACGTTTATAGGTAACTAACCACACCACCACGTTTATAGGTAACTAACCACACCACCACCACCTTATTCATAGGTAACTAACCACACCACCTTGTTCATAGGTAACTAACCATACCACCACCTTGTTCATAGGTAACTAACCATACCACCACCACCTTATTCATAGGTAACTAACCACACCACCACTACCTTGTTCATAGGTAACTAACCACACCACCACGTTTATAGGTAACTAACCACACCACCACCTTATTCATAGGTAACTAACCACACCACCATTACCTTGTTCATAGGTAACTAACCACACCACCACGTTTATAGGTAACTAACCATACCACCACCACCTTATTCATAGGTAACTAACCACGCCACCACCACCTTATTCATAGGTAACTAACCACACCACCACTACCTTATTCATAGATAACTAACCATACCACCTTGTTCATAGGTAACTAACCATACCACCACCACCTTATTCATAGGTAACTAACCACACCACCACTACCTTGTTCATAGGTAACTAACCACACCACCACGTTTATAGGTAACTAACCACACCACCACCACCTTATTCATAGGTAACTAACCACACCACCACTACCTTATTCATAGGTAACTAACCACACCACCACGTTTATAGGTAACTAACCACACCACCACGTTTATAGGTAACTAACCACACCACCACCACCTTATTCATAGGTAACTAACCATACCACCACTACCTTATTCATAGGTAACTAACCACACCACCACGTTTATAGGTAACTAACCACACCACCACTACCTTGTTCATAGGTAACTAACCACACCACCACTACCTTATTCATAGGTAACTAACCACACCACCACCACCTTATTCATAGGTAACTAACCACATCACCACTACCTTGTTCATAGATAACTAACCACACCACCACCACATTATTCATAGGTAACTAACCACACCACCACCACCTTATTCATAGGTAACTAACCACACCACCACTACCTTATTCATAGGTAACTAACCACACCACCACTACATTGTTCATAGGTAACTAACCACACCACCACTACCTTGTTCATAGGTAACTAACCACACCACCACTACCTTATTCATAGGTAACTAACCACACCACCACTACCTTATTCATAGGTAACTAACCACACCACCACGTTTATAGGTAACTAACCACACCACCACTACCTTATTCATAGGTAACTAACCACACCACCACTACCTTATTCATAGGTAACTAACCACACCACCACGTTTATAGGTAACTAACCACACCACCACTACCTTATTCATAGGTAACTAACCACACCACTACCTTGTTCATAGGTAACTAACCACACCACCACTACATTGTTCATAGGTAACTAACCACACCACCACCACCTTATTCATAGGTAACTAACCACACCACCACGTTTATAGGTAACTAACCACACCACCACCACCTTATTCATAGGTAACTAACCACACCACCACTACCTTGTTCATAGGTAACTAACCACACCACCACTACCTTATTCATAGATAACTAACCACACCATCACTACCTTATTCATAGATAACTAACCACACCACCTTATTCATAGGTAACTAACCACACCACCACTACCTTGTTCATAGGTAACTAACCACACCACCACTACCTTATTCATAGATAACTAACCACACCACCACTACCTTATTCATAGGTAACTAACCACACCACCACGTTTATAGGTAACTAACCATACCACCACTACCTTATTCATAGATAACTAAACACACCACCACTACCTTATTCATAGGTAACTAACCACACCACCACTACCTTATTCATAGATAACTAACCACACCACCACTACCTTATTCATAGATAACTAACCACACCACCACTACCTTATTCATAGGTAACTAACCATACCACCACTACCTTGTTCATAGATAACTAACCACACCACCACGTTTATAGGTAACTAACCACACCACCACTACCTTATTCATAGGTAACTAACCACACCACCACCACCTTATTCATAGATAACTAACCATACCACCACTACATTGTTCATAGGTAACTAACCACACCACCACCACCTTATTCACAGATAACTAACCATACCACCACTACCTTATTCATAGGTAACTAACCACACCACCACCACCTTATTCATAGATAACTAACCATACCACCACTACATTGTTCATAGGTAACTAACCATACCACCACTACCTTATTCATAGGTAACTAACCACACCACCACGTTTATAGGTAACTAACCACACCACCACTACCTTGTTCATAGGTAACTAACCACACCACCACTACCTTATTCATAGGTAACTAACCACACCACCACGTTTATAGGTAACTAACCACACCACCACTACCTTATTCATAGATAACTAACCACACCATCACTACCTTATTCATAGATAACTAACCACACCATCACTACCTTATTCATAGATAACTAACCACACCATCACTACCTTATTCATAGATAACTAACCACACCATCACTACCTTATTCATAGATAACTAACCACACCACCTTATTCATAGATAACTAACCATACCACCACTACCTTATTCATAGGTAACTAACCACACCACCACGTTTATAGGTAACTAACCACACCACCACGTTTATAGGTAACTAACCACACCACCACCACCTTATTCATAGGTAACTAACCACACCACCTTGTTCATAGGTAACTAACCATACCACCACCTTGTTCATAGGTAACTAACCATACCACCACCACCTTATTCATAGGTAACTAACCACACCACCACTACCTTGTTCATAGGTAACTAACCACACCACCACGTTTATAGGTAACTAACCACACCACCACCTTATTCATAGGTAACTAACCACACCACCATTACCTTGTTCATAGGTAACTAACCACACCACCACGTTTATAGGTAACTAACCATACCACCACCACCTTATTCATAGGTAACTAACCACACCACCACCACCTTATTCATAGGTAACTAACCACACCACCACGTTTATAGGTAACTAACCACACCACCACGTTTATAGGTAACTAACCACACCACCACCACCTTATTCATAGGTAACTAACCACACCACCTTGTTCATAGGTAACTAACCATACCACCACCTTGTTCATAGGTAACTAACCATACCACCACCACCTTATTCATAGGTAACTAACCACACCACCACTACCTTGTTCATAGGTAACTAACCACACCACCACGTTTATAGGTAACTAACCACACCACCACCTTATTCATAGGTAACTAACCACACCACCATTACCTTGTTCATAGGTAACTAACCACACCACCACGTTTATAGGTAACTAACCATACCACCACCACCTTATTCATAGGTAACTAACCACACCACCACCACCTTATTCATAGGTAACTAACCACACCACCACTACCTTATTCATAGATAACTAACCATACCACCTTGTTCATAGGTAACTAACCATACCACCACCACCTTATTCATAGGTAACTAACCACACCACCACTACCTTGTTCATAGGTAACTAACCACACCACCACGTTTATAGGTAACTAACCACACCACCACCACCTTATTCATAGGTAACTAACCACACCACCACTACCTTATTCATAGGTAACTAACCACACCACCACGTTTATAGGTAACTAACCACACCACCACGTTTATAGGTAACTAACCACACCACCACCACCTTATTCATAGGTAACTAACCATACCACCACTACCTTATTCATAGGTAACTAACCATACCACCACTACCTTATTCATAGGTAACTAACCACACCACCACGTTTATAGGTAACTAACCACACCACCACGTTTATAGGTAACTAACCACACCACCACCACCTTATTCATAGGTAACTAACCACACCACCTTGTTCATAGGTAACTAACCATACCACCACCTTGTTCATAGGTAACTAACCATACCACCACTACCTTGTTCATAGATAACTAACCACACCACCACTACCTTATTCATAGGTAACTAACCACACCACCACTACCTTATTCATAGGTAACTAACCACACCACCACTACATTGTTCATAGGTAACTAACCATACCACCACTACCTTGTTCATAGGTAACTAACCACACCACCACGTTTATAGGTAACTAACCACACCACCACTACCTTATTCATAGATAACTAACCACACCATCACTACCTTGTTCATAGATAACTAACCTCAGTTGGTGGTGACAGTTCTGTATTTGTCAGTGTATAACTCCTGCATGCAGACGGTTCCTGTCCCGGTGGTCGGCCTGTACCCCAACACACGTCAGTACCAGTTACCTTCTCCTACTATATTGGTGCATCAGGTAGCATAAATTATTTTAAAGCCCTATATCGGAGGTAATTGTTCTCAGGGTTGTGTCTAAGCTGGTGTGTGTTCTCCAGTGGAATGCAGCAGGACGGTGCGTTTCTCTCCCTGGATCAGACCCTCGTCTCCAGACACAGAAAGGATCATTTGCCGACGCAACTGGCTCTGGAGCACACGGTGACACTAACAGCCCTGTGAATGATCCATGTTGAAACCTTCCAACTACACAATTTCCTGACAAACGCTGTCAGTGTGTTGCATTGGTCCATTTTAGGCACAGGTGCCAAACTCATTCTAGAGGGACCAGTGTCTATGGGTTATCTCCCCCTTGTACTTGGTTGAATTAAGGTCACTGATTAGTAAGTTACTGTTCTCACCTGGTTATTTAGGTCTTAATTGAAAGGGAAAAAACAGCAGACCCTAGGTCCTCTATGGAATGAGACACCCCTGATTTAAGAACAGTGGGTCTACTTGAACAGGGTCTCTAGGTAGTTGTTCAGGCATAGATCTAGGACCAACCAGCATACATTCCCCACATGACTCCATGTTTTCTAATAATAGAGTCAAACATATTTGACACATGGATCAAAGACTGACAAGTAAACTGGATTCTTTAAACGAAAAAACGAAACTTTATTAAGAAGCGAGAGACCGGTGGAGTGGTGTTACAGTGATGTCATCATGCCAGGGGACGTTCTCTCTCTACATACACAAAGCAGAGCTCAACACCATCTTTCCTCTTCAGTTTCATCTCTACTTTTCCTCTCGCGTTGTCAATCCCGTCTCTCCTCCCTTGGGTCTCTCGGTCCAACAAGCTCCAATGCTGAGTCTAGTGTTGTTTCCTCCTAAATGAGCATCCTGGATGAAAAATAAAGAGTTAGTTATGGTCCCAGACAGATTTCATTTTTATATGGTAGGGAGAGTGAGGTCAAACTACTGTTTATTGTTAAGGCAAGACTGACAGCCTAGCGGTTATTCAATTATTTCATCTAAACTGCACGCGCATCTGCGTAGCCAGGCGCTAAGATGGTTCTATTTTTGATTCTTGATGCGCTGCAACTCCCGCCTCTCCTGTCTCCCCATTGGTTTATAGGAGCATATACCCACGTTGGTTATTGAAATATGAACTAAAGGTCCACACACCAGTCGGTGGCGGTAATGCACTTTAAAGTTGGTTGCCAACCGACAAAGTCCACAGAAGGAGAGATGACTAGAAACTAACTAGGTTTCCCCTTTTATCTGTGGATTGACAGAGTAGAGAACACACGATTGTGTGCAACTCAAAATTGGTCAGTATTCTACAAAGATCCAGAAAGGACCTTGTGCTTGTCAGGTAAAATAACCTGATGCTTATCTCCCAGGACAAATTAGCTCGCTAAATGTTTTGTTTTGACCTGAACAAAAATATAAAATGCAACTATTTCAAAGATTTTACTGAATTACAGTTCATGAGGAAATCAGTCCATTTAAATAAATTCATTAGGCCCTTAATGGATTTCACATGACTGGGAATACAGATATGCATCTGTTGGTCTAAGATAACTTTAAAAAATGGGTCTCAGGATCTCGTCATGCTATTTCTGTGCATTCGAATTGCCATTGATAAAATGCAATTGCTTTCATAGCTTATTCCTGCCCATACCATAACCCCGGGGCACTCTGTTGACATCAGCAAACTGCTCACCCACACGACGCCATACACGTGGTCTGCTGTTGTGAGGGTGATTGGATGTACTGCCAAATTCTCTTAAAATGTCGTTGGAGGCAGGTTATGGTAGAGAAAAACATTCAATTCTCTCGCAACCGCTCTGATGGATATTCCAGTCAGTATGTCAATTGCACACTCCCTCAATACCAGACATCTGTGGCATTGTGTTGTCTGACAAAACTGCACATTTGAGTGGCCTTTTGTCCCCAGCACAAGGGGAACCTGTGTAATAATCATGCTGTTGAATTAGTTTCTTGATACCACACCTGTCAGGTGGATTATCTTGGCAAAGGAGAAATGCTCACTAACAGGGATATTTTATTTCAGCTCATGAAACATGGGACCAACATTTTGCATTTATATAGCTGGCTCAGAGCTCGTTTTGATATTTCAACCTGCGTGTCTTGGATTGCGTCTGGTGTGGACATACAAAACCAACATGGTCCAGTCAGCATGTTATGATATGGACAGACATTCACTAGAAACTCATTGCATGCCAATATTGTCAATCATTAATACTAGGACAATATTGACCAACTGACTGGTGATCCAGGAAACGGTATATGGCACCGCTGTCACTAAGCAAACAATACAGGGAATAGGTTCCACCTGGCAACATCATATAGTGAGAAATATGTTTAACACCAAATCGCAATACACATTTTTTTCAGCACTTTGAATAAAGATTCACCCATTGTTAATGTTGTGTTTTTGTGCATCTCTGGGTGATGTCCTATCATTCCCCCTGGTCATTTCATGTGTATCTGAGCCATTGCCGTTCAAGCAGCCAGAAATTCAGGCCGGTATGATGTAGCACTGATAGCCTCTCACTACCCTGGAAGTTAATAGGAATATGACTTTTAGATTGCAAAACCGTCTGTCATACATGTCAGATTTGAATACGGGCCGATGTCATAATACGAGAGGTTGTCTTCTCTCCAATGAGCCATTTATCATATTTTTGTGATTTTCTCACAACGAATGTGTCATTTAACAGGGGGTCTAACACATTCCTCCTGTGTCTGCTTCATCAGTCCAGGGTGCTGCGGTGAATGTCAAGACTCCACGATGAGGCACATCGATCTACAGGTTGAAAATGGTGAGATTGTAGACTCTAAATTGATAGTGCAGTTTGTTTAGGTGATCTCACAGCTAACTAGCAACTTCATATGCTGATATTGACTTGTGTTGTGTTTAGGTATGTTTGCGAGCCAGTTACCTTCCTAGCTAGCCTATAGAGCATTGTGGATTAGGAAGTTGACTTGAGCTGCAACAGATTTCCACGTTGCTACCAAACTTATAACAAAATGAAACATTGTCCACAGTGTTATGTAGCACTGTAAATGATAGATGGACATTCCACTCATTCCTAAGTATTGATATAATATTGAGGTCCCTGGCGATTTCTAGCCCTACAAACACTGCCAAACTGAGCTGTGGTGAACACAAACCAAGCCAGCTGAGCAGGTAAAGGGTCACACTTCAATTGGGGCTATTGAAAAGCAATACATGAAATTATTTGGGTCATGGTCAGTAAAGTATGAAAAAACGAAATTTTCAACTGAAAAACAAAAATGAGTTTAATTTGACATCTCATGGCACGATCCTAAAGAGTGGCAGGTCAGACTTACAACTAGAAACAGAACAGACAGTATTATTTCTGTACACTAGTGTGTTCTTGCAGTTACTTATTGAAAGGAATCAGTGGAGACTCCTTCCAAACAAAAGACAACCAACAAGGTTACTGTATGCCTTGGTTGACACCTCATTCACTCTGGAGACAATGAATGGGCAACACATAAAGGCATCAATTATGTCCAACAGTATTTTTCCATCCTGGACACTGTGTGGAAGGCTGGGGGTGTGTGTAATATAGTACCTTCTGTGAGGCGTGCTTTACCCCCTGTAGGTTGACACAGGACTGTGGAGCATCCGACACACAGGACGACCGTCTGGGCATGACTGAACACTGTCGTGATCTTATAGCATCCTGTAGAGAGAACAGTTCAGACACAAATTAACATTCACCTCAATGTCCTGAACGAGACCTACTCGTGTTTTCAGTCCCAACAAATCACACACACAATTTATGTTATAATTACTGTTGTGTTCTTGCAGTTGTGGTTATTGAAAGGAATCAGTGGAGACTCCTTTCCAAAAAACGACAACCACAAGGTTACTGTATGCCTTGGTTGACACCTCATTCACTCTGGAGACAATGAATGGGCAACACAAAGGCAAGTCGCTACACATCCCTCTAGAAACAAGTCAGTCTCAGTAATAAATGACCACCAGACTGGATTTACATTTAAGTCATTTAGCTGACAACTTACAGAAGAGCACGTACTGTTCCCCTGTGGGAATCAAACCCACAACCCTGGCGTTGAAAGCACCATGCTCTACCAACCGAGCCACACAGGATCACATCGAGTTTCCATTGGCCATGCAAACTCTCCCTTTGGTGGACTGACCAGTTTTACTGAAGACAGGCAAACCAATGACCTGACGTGTCAGTTGAATATGGTCCCACAGCCCTAGATACTAAACCATTGTCAGTTTAGTTAGTCATTTTTTAAATAAAGTAAAGTCAGTTAAGAACACATTCTTATTTACAATGACTGCGCTTGGTGTGAGCTGAGCCGTGGAGTCACTTCTAGCTAAGCTACAGGGACACACTAACCTGGACATTTGACGTCCATAAAATACGAGTTAGGGCTCTGTACAAGACGCTTCTTCTTGTGACTCCTCTTCTCCTCCTCTGAGGTTGGGTGTAACAGGTCCTTTGCGAGCTGAAAGAGAAACCAGAGGGTGGCCATCTTAGAAAATGCAGATGGGAAAGTCAATTTGATAATCTAGCTAGCTAACAAGTTAAAACAATGTCCATACAACTAACAAGTTAAAACAATGTCCATACGGGAGACGTGTATATAAGTTAGTATAATCAAAAACATTTGACAAATGTTCGTTGGGTAAACGCCTGGCTAGTAACTTCAGTACTGGCTAGCCTACGCTTTTTAACGTTATCTTGTTTAGTTAAAGCCTGCGTACGTCCACTATCAAACATAGGTCAAGGAATGAGCATATCTAGTCAAACTGCATCGTGTACAAGCGCTGTCAAATGCTTAGAAACAATAAAACTAGTTAGCTAGCTAGTTACAGGTCAGTCCATGCTTTCTATTGCATGTACGCCGCCATATTGCGTCAATTCAGCAGACCATAGCACGCGCTTGGCACGCAGTTTAAGATTGTACGAGCTAACCATTGGTTGAATAATCCCGAATATAAATAAATCGGAATATTTGCAAAGTTCTAATACATCGATGGATGTGGTCATGTCCCGCTCAAACAAAATTCCCAAACTGAAGCAAGGGTTATATTGCCTGTGTGCGCACTTACTGGCATGTTGGCGAGTTTGTAGCCGTTGCCGAAAAGAAGGATCAACCGGAAGTTGATAGTTAATAAATGAACGGGGCCGAGGAGCAGGGGCCGGAAATGTTTTGTCGCCATTACGTGTCAAGGAGGCGAGGCAAAGGAGGCCATGTTTGTGAGGTCAACTCTTTCTTCCAAATCACACAGGTCTACCCACAGAGGTTTTGTTCAGCGCCATCTATAACTAGCCTTAGTGGCACATTTGATTTTGTTAGATTTCTCTCGCAGTGTGAGGGAGAGACCACTTAATTTTTAATAGAGACGTTCAATTTTATATTTCTCATCCACCTCATCTTTTCATTTAATTGTCAGTCAAATCCTGTTTGTTACTAGTTGTTGTATCGACGAAAAGAAATATGGTACTAAGGATACACGTATACAGAGATATTGTGACTTATTTCAGTACATGGGTCTCTTTCACACAGCTAAAATACTTTATTCATATGGTCGAGCGCCCTCTGCTGTCTATAAGCAGTATTGGCCATTCCTGCTGTCCCATTTCAGTCTGTTCCCTCCACTGTAATAACTGAACCCCTCCCTCTCTACGTAATCCTACGTGAACTTCGGCAGGAGAAAGTTTTTGGGCGAAAACGTAGCCCTGTCTGTGTGGAGTGGATGTATGGTAATCGGCCTTTGGAAGAAAATAACTTGACATTTTGGCTTGATAAATGGATTTTAACAAAGCTTTGTGGCGCTGTAGAATTGTATAGCCCATTGAAGTGCAGAAGCGTTTGTTCCAACTTTCGTTTTTAACTTGTGGCGTTTTGTTTTATTTTTCTCCGACCAAAAGAGACATTGGGGGAGAACCGTATTTACCGGTGACAGTTTTCAAGGGAAAGGGAAAACAAGCGGATTTTATGCTGAAGAAAAGCAGAAACTCCCCAGGAGAAATGAGAGTGTAATTTTGACCTTCGTGTATGTTGAGCAATACTTTTTAAGGCATTTCTTAACCTCTTAAACGTTACAAATAAGTGTAAGAAGAACATTGGAAAGTGTACTGGTTTTGTAAAAGGTCGTAGTTTCTGATAATTCACCCAAAACTTTGAAAGACATTATGGCGAAGAAGTACGACTTCCTTTTCAAATTATTACTCATCGGAGATAGTGGAGTGGGGAAAACATGTCTGATTATTCGATTTGCTGAGGACAACTTCAACTCAACCTACATATCAACTATCGGTATGTAGCCTAGCTCTACGAAATCTCAGTTAATCTTAATCGGTTATAGCCTAATCGGCCCCAAAATATTCAGCAACCCTTTACAGTTGTCATTGCTGATATAGGCACCATTATGTCAGCAACATATATGCCACGTTCTTATCACTTTCACCACGCAGTTATCTCACGTTTCCAGTTCTGCTGTGTTCATGTCTCTACACGTCTCTATCGCTGTCTTCCTATATCTCAATCTGATATCCCTATTGTAGTTCACCTATATTGTTGCTGTGCTGCTGTTTCTATATCTTCTCCATATCCCCCTATCCCCTCCCTCACTTTACCCAGAGGGTCCACCCACCCCCATTCCTCCTATCTCTTTTCAGTCTCTCATTAGCAGAAAAATGGTTGTCCTCCCTTGGAATTCACAGTTTAAGACGCCCATCTTCTCTGTCCTCTCTCTCCGTCCCTGTCCTGCAGGAAACCCAGACAATAACAAACCCAGAGACTGTGTGTGTGTGTAAAATGTATATATGGTACAACATGGTAGAATGGGGCAGAGCTAGACAGACTTTACTATCCCAGTGAAAGTTTGATGAATTGAGAATGCCTGTCTCACCCTCCATGCATGTCAAAATGGTTTAATTGGCATGACCTATATTTGCTGCAATGTGTGTGGGAATTTAAGTAATTGTCTTCCCTCCCTTCCTGTCGACCTCCTCCCTCCCCTCTCTCTGTCATCCTCCCATCCTTTCTTCAGGCATCGACTTTAAAGTAAAGACGATAGACGTGGAGGGAAAGAAAGTCAAACTGCAAGTCTGGTAAGAGAAGAGGATCCAGACAAAGACAGAATGAAAGGTCCATTTAGGACTACTGTTTCCCATTTAGGACTACTGTTTCCCATTTAGGACTACTGTTTCCATTTAGGACTACTGTTTCCATTTAGGACTACTGTTTCCATTTAGGACCACTGTTTCCATTTAGGACTACTGTTTCCATTTAGGACCACTGTTTCCATTTAGGACCACTGTTTCCATTTAGGAGCACTGTTTCCATTTAGGACTACTGTTTCCATTTAGGACTACTGTTTCCATTTAGGACTACTGTTTCCATTTAGGACCACTGTTTCCATTTAGGACTACTGTTTCCATTTAGGACCACTGTTTCCATTTAGGACTACTGTTTCCATTTAGGACTACTGTTTCCATTTAGGACTACTGTTTGCTGCTCTCTAAGAGTGATGACAGTTATGGGATCGACACACAGATTTGATTCAACTCCTCGTGTGTTATGGACGTGTGTCTACTTCTCTTTCTCAGAGGAAAGAGGAACCTCCCTTTTTACCAAAACAACCAACTGTTTATGACAGGGTTTTCTGTCCAAATGTCACTCAAAGGGTCACCACTCACTGATTGTAGTACAAGACCTTAAGAATGTAAGATTGTGATTGTATTTGTCGTGTCAGACTAAAGGCATGCAACCCAGTATGCAATAGCTGCAATATACACTACAAATCAAATTGTATTTTTGTCACATGTGCCAAATACAACAGGTTCCCTTACCGTGAAAGGCTTACTGACAAGCCCTTAACCAACAATGGAGTTCAAGAAATGTAGGGGGACAATGTAAATAGTCCTGGTGGCCATTTGAATTGTTCAGCAGTCTTATGGCTTGGGGGTAGAAGCTGTTAAGGAGCCTTTTGGTCATAGACTTGGCGCTCCGGTACCGCTTGCCTTGCGGTAGCAGAGAGAACAGTCTATGACTGGGGTGACTGGAGTTGTTGACAATATTTTGGGCCTTCGTCTGACAGCGCCTAGTATAGAGGTCCTGGATGTCAGGAAGCTTGGCCCCAGTGATGTACTGGGCTGTACACACTACCCTCTGTATTGCCTTACGGTCAGATGCCGAGCAGTTGCCATACCATACAACTGGTCAGGATGCTCTTGATTTTTTTTTATTTTACCTTTATTTAACTAGGCAAGTCAGTTAAGAACAAATTCTTATTTTCAAAGACGGCCTAGGAACAGTGGGTTAACTGCCTTGTTCAGGGGCAGAATGACAGATTTTTACCTTGTCACCTCGGGATTTGATCGTGCAACCTTTCAGTTACAAGTCCAACGCTCTAACTACTATGCTACCCTGCCGCCCGATGGTGCAGCTATAGAACTTATTGAGGATCTGGGGACCCATGCCGAAAAGGTGTTGTTGTGCCCTCTTCACAACAGTCTTGGTATGTTTGGACCATGATAGTTTGTTGGTTATGTGGACACCAGGATCCAGTTGTAGATGGAGGTGTTTATTCCCAGGGTCCTTAGCTAGTGATTAGCTTTTTTGGGCACTGGTGTTGAACGCTGAGCTGTAGTCAATGAACAGCATTCTCACATATGTGTTCCATTTGTCCAGGTGGGAAAGGGCAGTGTGGAGTGCAATAGAAATTGCATCATCTGTGGATCTGTTGGGGTGGTATGCAAATTGGAGTGGGTCTAAGGTTTCTGGCATGATGGTGTTGATGTGAGCCATGACCAGCCTTTCAAAGCACTTCATGGCTACCGAAGTGAGTGCTACGGGGCGGTAATCATGTAGGCAGGTTACCTTCGCTTTCTTGGTCGCAGGGACTATGGTGACTATGGTGGTCTGTTTTGAAACGTGTAAGTATTACAGACTCGGCCAGGGAGAGGTTGAAAATGTCAGTGAAGACACTTGCCATCTGGTAATGCTTTGAGTACACGTCCTGGTAATCCATCTGTCCCTGCGGCCTTGTGAATGTTGACCTGTTTAAAGGTCACATCGGCTACAGAAAGCGTGATCATACAGTCATCCGGAACAGCTGGTGCTCTCATGCATGCTTCAGTGTTGCTTGCCTCGAAGCGAGCATAAAAGGTATTTAGCTCGTCTGGTTGGCTTGCGTTGACCAAAAGCATGTGGGCGGGCACCTGTTTGTTGAACATATCATTCCAGATTCATGGGCATTAATATGGGGTTGATGTCAGGGCTCTGTGCAGGCCAGTCAAGTGCGAACACACCAATCTCGACAAACCATTTTTGTATGGACCTGGATTTGTGTCATGCTGAAACAGGAAAGGGCCTTCCCCCAAACTGTTGCCACAAAGTTGGAAGCACAGACTCGTCCAAAATGTCATTGTATGCTGTAGTGTTAAGATTTCCCTTCACTAGAACTAAGGGGCCTAACCCGAACCACGAAAAACAGCCCCAGATCATTATTCCTCCTCCACCAAACTGTACAGTTGGCACTATGCATTGGGGCAGGTAGCTTTGTTGTGGCATCAGCCAAACCCAGATTCGTCCGTTGGACTGCCAGATGGTAAAGCGTGATTCACCGTTCCAGAGAACATGTTTCCACTGCTCCAGAGTCCAATGGCAGCGAGCTTTACACCACTCTAGGCGAAGCTTGGTATTATGCATGGAGATCTTAGGCTTGTGTGAGTCTGTTCGGCCATGGAAACCCATTTCATCAAGCTCCCGATGAACAGTTCTTATGCAGAGGCAGTTTGGAACTTGGTAGTGAGTGTTACAACAGACAATTTTTACACGCTACGTGCTTCAGCACTCAGCAGTCCCGTTCTGTGAGCTTTTGTGGCCTACCACTTCATGGCTGAGCCGTTGTTGCTCCTAGACGTTTCCACTTCACAATAACAGCACTTACAGTTGACTTGGGCAGCTCTAGCACGAACTGACTTGTAGGAAAGGTTGCATCCTATGACGGTGCCACATTCAAAGTCACTGAGCTCTTCAGTAAGGCCATTCTGCTGCCAATGTTTGTCGATGGAGATTGCATGGCGGTGTGCTCGATTTTTATACACCTGTCAGCAATGGGTGTGGCTGAAATAGCCGAACCCACTAATTTTAGAAGAGGTGTCCACATACTTTTTTATATATAGTGTATATCTGGCATATGTCACTGAGTACACTGAGACATTGACTGGCAAGGCCTTTGGTGTAGGCTATGACTTTACCTATGTTTTATCTGTCAGTGAATGCCAGTGAGTTATCATAAAGTCAGACATGAAGTCTGAAGCAGCCATGAAGAGTTTATTGAATTGGCATGAAACATACGCATGTCTCATCTCTGTGGATTCCACACCCCTGGTAGAAGTTGTCCATTGATACAGGATCAGGTTAACCTCCCCAAATCCTGACTTGAGCCGTTAGGGGGGGATATGCCATACTGACCATCACAGGAGGCTGCTGAGGGGAGAATGGCATGAACGGAGCAAATGGAATGGCACCAAACACCTGGAAACCATGGAAACCATGTGTTTGATGTATTTGTTACCGTTTCACTTATTCCGCTCCAGTCATTAGAGCGAGCCTGTCCTCCCCAATTTAAGGTGCCACCAACCTCCTTTGCTGACCATAGCTCAGTGTGTAGGTGGGGAACTTCTACGTTCTGTGCTGTGAGAACATTAGTGTGACCATAGCGTAATGTATTTGCAGAAGCGTGGATAAATGATGTGCTGGACACGCGTGTGTAAAGGCTGTATGGCTCTGGATATGTATGTGTAAACAGTGTACTCTTTCAATTGGGTGCTGCATTAGAAAAACAGGAAATGTGTAGAGAAAGAACAGCCACCAACTGCCAACACAGATGCATCTGCAGTAGTTTCAGTGCTTACTACAGATGTAGGATCTTAATTTGATCATGCTTTTGTTGCTGAGAATCTTCCTGAAAAGAATGAAATGCAAACTTGTAGTGCATTTGATTTTTAAAAAGGCTTCTAAAATGTGTAATTTCCACTTTCAGACTTGAATTACCCTTATGGAAAATGTATCAACCCCTACAAAAATGTCCATTAGTTATAATCCACATAATAATTCACATTTCCTTTTGCTGCAGGATTATTTTCCTGTTGTAGCAAACTGGCTCAAATTAAGATCCTACATCTGTACTCCAGGGTGTTCAAAGAGCTACTTTTTGAAGAAGGTGAAACATTTTCCCTAATGTATTCTGTTTTCAGGGACACAGCAGGGCAGGAGAGGTTTAAGACCATCACTACAGCCTACTACAGAGGAGCTATGGTGAGTCTCTCAACTCTCTCTCCATCAGATCACAAGTGATGTAATCATCTACACCTGTCTAAAACTGTGAGCACAATCAGAATGTGGACAAGATCAGGACAAAAGGGACATCTTAGCACCAGGCATAAACGGGCCTTCTCTCTCTCTTCACCTTTGTAGATATGAGAGAACGTTGTGGGTGTAAGGTTATGACTGGAACTATTAGTATCACATTTCTTACATCCATCAGGTTGATTTTGAATTGCACAATGTTTTATTTTTGTCTGACTCATGTCTACCGTGATCTCTCAGGGCATCATCCTGGTGTATGACATCACAGACGAGAAGTCCTACGAGAACATTCAGAACTGGATGAAGAGCATCAAGGAGGTGACAGGGAAACACAGACTGACTGTTGACAGGGAAGCAGACTGACTGTTGACAGGGAAGCAGACTGACTGTTGACAGGGAAGCAGACTGACTGTTGACAGGGACACGCAGACTGACTGTTGACAGGGAAACACAGACTGACTGTTGACAGGGAAACACAGACTGACTGTTGACAGGGAAACACAGACTGACTGTTGACAGGGAAACACAGACTGACTGTTGACAGGGAAACACAGACTGACTGTTGACAGGGAAACACAGACTGACTGTTGACAGGGAAACAGACTGACTGTTGACAGGGAAACACAGACTGACTGTTGACAGGGAAACACAGGCTGACTGTTGACAGGGAAACACAGGCTGACTGTTGACAGGAAAACACAGGCTGACTGTTGACAGGGAAACACAGGCTGACTGTTGACAGGGAAACACAGGCTGACTGTTGACAGGGAAACACAGGCTGACTGTTGACAGGGAAACACAGGCTGACTGTTGACAGGGGAACACAGGCTGACTGTTGACAGGGGAACACAGGCTGACTGTTGACAGGGGAACACAGGCTGACTGTTGACAGGGAAACACAGGCTGACTGTTGACAGGGAAACACAGGCTGACTGTTGACAGGGAAACACAGGCTGACTGTTGACAGGGAAACACAGGCTGACTGTTGACAGGGAAACACAGGCTGACTGTTGACAGGGAAACACAGGCTGACTGTTGACAGGGAAACACAGGCTGACTGTTGACAGGGAAACACAGGCTGACTGTTGACAGGAAACACAGACTGACTGTTGACAGTTGACAGGGTAACACAAACTTATGGAATGACTGCACAGGACATTAAACAACCCCTAGACAGACAGTCTTATGGAATGACTGTACAGGACATTAAACAACCCCTAGACAGACAGTCTTATGGAATGACTGCACAGGACATTAAACAACCCCTAGACAGACAGTCTTATGGAATGACTGCACAGGACATTAAACAACCCCTAGACAGACAGTCTTATGGAATGACTGCACAGGACATTAAACAACCCCTAGACAGACAGTCTTATGGAATGACTGCACAGGACATTAAACAACCCCTAGACAGACAGTCTTATGGAATGACTGCACAGGACATTATTCTGATTGACCGGACTTCTTATTGCCATCTATAAACCACAGTAACAAGAGTTACATTGAGACTAGATGTTAGTCTGTTTTCTAGGGGGGTTCCTTTAGTGAATAACGGGGCATACAACTGCACTCCCAGAAACATGTTTACATTTGTTTAATTTTGTTTGCATAGTTAACAAAGATAAGTTCAAAGTGAACATATTCAAATGAGTTCATGATTTCCCATCTGAACCAAGAGTTAGACATGGCTCCAAATTAGAGCTGAATTAAAGCCTCCCCTAGAGGGTGCTTGGGGAGGCAGAACTAAGGGCAGAGGATGAGGGATACATCATTGAAATATAAAATGATTGCAAACTCCCTATCTTTTATCCCCCAGAATGCATCAGCGGGGGTCAGCCGGATGTTGCTAGCTAACAAGTGTGACATTGAGGCCAAGAGGAAGGTATCCAAGGAAACGGGGGAAAAGGTGAGCCTCTACCATTTTCATGATCATTGTTTTGATTATGAAGTGTTTTCTTTCAATGATATTGACACTGATGTGCAGATGTTAGTGATGGATGAATGGATGTGTGGATCATTGAGGGAGAAGAGCTCCGACTTTTCAACCTGAAGATCACTGACGTCATGATTTGACCTCGTATTTTTCGGAGTTCCCAGTTGTTTTGAACGTGGCATAAACTCTGCTGATTAGGAGAGGGAAGTGACATCATATCCTGCTGTAATCACACTTGTGTTCTGTTGTTGACAGCTGGCAAAGGATCATGGGATCAGATTCTTTGAGACCAGTGCAAAGGCCAGCATTAATGTTGATGAGGTGAGATAAATATGTTATTTTAGATATTATATTTATGTTCTTTATCCAATCACAGAGTCTGTCTTCATCTGGTCCTTTATTATTCATTTCACATGGGGAATATGGGTGATATGTTGTCCTTTTCATACAGGTTACATGTGCCACATAGCCTAATAATCCCCATACCCCCTCTCACCTACTGTTACCCTTTCTCTGCCCCTCTCTCCCTCCACCTCTTCCTGCCTCTCTGTAGTCTTTTATGGCTTTGGCTCGAGATATTCTACTGAAGTCCAGCAAGAAGCCGGGCCCCACAGGTCGCGAGGTCAAAATCACCAACGCTGAGAAGAAATCCTCCAAATGTCTCCTACTGTAGAGGCAGAGCTGGCCTGTCCTGCCTGACTCTTCGTTGCCTGAGGGAACTATCACATATAGGAACAATATTATTGCAAAGGAAATGGTTTCAAAGGCGCAATCCACAAGTTCTCTGTCCCCTGTGGCAACAAAATCCATTTCAAACACTATTGACTTGAAAAAAATATTTATGTTTTCATTTACTTCCCCCTCCCCTTTAAAAAGTGCTAACTACACTTTTTTTGACCAGAAAGCGAACTTCTGGATTGCACTTTTAATGACCATGAAACTATGTTGAGGTGGTCCAAGGGCATTTTACAGAGGAATATCCAGTGGTTTGTTTAAACAATAGGATGAACACCACCTTGATTTCAACCAAAACATGTTTTCTATCAACTGTCTTCAATCTCCTGCAATGGCTTTGTTGTCTTGGTGACTGACTGATTGACATGGTATGTTTACACTCCACCAGAGCCATACAGAGTTAAGGAAAATATCTTCCATGTTGGCTCCACATGTTCCATGAGGCAACATTCCAAAATGAATTCCTTCTACAATGATCTGTTGAACTAGATTTTTTTGGAACCAACATGGTGGTCGATCAAATTCTAAATCCCAAACTGAGTTTGCTGAACTCTGTAAACCCATGGCTCTGGACTTCACACTGTAGAGTAGTGGTACACAGCTCCTTAATGGAACAAGAGTCTGCTGTGTTTCATTCTATCTCTCTATGTCAATTATTTTTCCTTGATTAACCAGGAACATTAACAAGTGACCTTTCAGTCAAACTGCCAATCACATTCTTGCTTTTTGATTGAACAGTTGATGTAACAGTAGATTGTCTCGAGAGTGTAATCACTGGGCTCCTCGGATCGAAATGAGTTCCTGATGGAGAGACAAGGTCAAAAAGCAGCAGGTATTACTGTAACATTAAAGGTAACTACTACCATAATGAGGACCCTAGAGGACCTGAGTTGTGCACCGCTGCCATAGAATCACTTTTCAGCGTCATAGCCAAAGAATTTAAATTAGGACAGCACACAGACATTCCTTTCCATTTGTTTTATTTCTATGTTCATAGCAGCTCATAGCTGTTTAGGAGGAGCATTCTAGAGAGTGACGGGAGTTTAGATCTATATGTTCTAACTATGGTGATGGTATATTATGCTCTTAAAGGGATAGTTCACCCTGAATTGTAATTTTGGCTGTGTTTTCCACACTACGTAAAGATGAGTGATCTGGGTTGTGCCTGTTGTAAACTATTCTTCTACTACATAAAGTGTGGTACATGGTTGGACTGAGGATGTGGAAGAGGGAGACAGGGAAGTGCAAGAGGAGAGGAGTGATGAGAGAATGAGATGGATAGATGAAGCAAGGGAACAAAAACACGAGTAAAGCAAGTGTCATAGAGACAGGGATGGAATGATGCTGATGAGAGTTGGACATAGAGGGATGAGATGTTCTCTTTTTTGCTGATAGACATACTGACCATTTCTGATCTGATAGACAAACGGACCTTTTCTGATCTGATAGACACACTGACCCTTTCTGATCTGATAGACATACTGACCCTTTCTGATCTGATAGACATACTGACCCTTTCTGATCTGATAGACATACTGACCCTTTCTGATCTGATAGACATACTGACCCTTTCTGATCTGATAGACATACTGACCCTTTCTGATCTGATAGACATACTGACCCTTTCTGATCTGATAGACATACTGACCCTTTCTGATCTGATAGACATACTGACCCTTTCTGATCTGATAGACATACTGACCCTTTCTGATCTGATAGACATACTGACCCTTTCTGATCTGATAGACATACTGACCCTTTCTGATCTGATAGACAAACGGACCCTTTCTGATCTGATAGACATACTGACCCTTTCTGATCTGATAGACATACTGACCCTTTCTGATCTGATAGACAAACTGACCCTTTCTGATCTGATAGACAAACTGACCCTTTCTGATCTGATAGACAAACTGCACCTGTTCAACAGCTTTGGAAAAAAAGAAACACCCTTCCTTCCTCTTTCAGACAGACCAGGGCCCTGGTCCAATGCACCCCTGGAGGTAATCGCTGATGTACTACTGGATAGATTTGCAAATATATCTCTCCATATATAATTTACTGTACTGTGATTGGACAAGACTTCCACCTCGATACTTTCACCAATCCAAACGTGTCAGATCAGTGATAACTCTGAAGGAAGGAATGATGTCTCTTCCCATGCCAGACACTACATAATCATTACTGTGCCAGCAAGCTTCTCTGTCTATGGGTTCATTTCAATACTCTAAAGTGGCTTCTGGGAAGAAGTCGAGGGGAAGAAGCTACTCCAGACTATTGAGATGATGCACCCTGTGTGTTTTTACTCTGATATCTCACTGTCCCCTCCCTCACCTTTCCTCTTTTCCTTCACACACATGTTCATCCTATCCACTATTCCTTGTCTGATCAATTATCTTATGACCAATGTATACTATTCTACATAGGCGCTGCTTAGCCTATTCAATAAAAGACTGTCAAAATGAACCCTTCTGTTTTGTAGGCTTATACTTTCATTTTCTCAGAGAGAATTGCATTTTGGTGCATCACTCTTGTCTGTCCCACTAAAATAGTGTATCTCAGCTTACAGGAATCAGTGCATTGTCTCCCACTCTCCAAACCTTCATAGTTTCATGAATAAATCTAACAGCCCCCCCCCCCCCCCCCCCCCCAAAGAGCTTTGCTGCATTTTTACACTATGACAATACCAGCTAGGCAAAATGTGTCCTTTAATGGCTTACATAAATGTTCTTGTTGAGCCCCTCTCTCCCCCTGGTATGTATAGGCCTATATAAGAGATGAGGATGGAACCAAAGTGAAACATAATGTAACATGCCGACAGTCCTGTAGTGTGAGACGTGTATAATAGTGAACTACAACTGCCTATAGTCCTGGGACTACAAAATTTTCTGGAGGCCTCACAGTGCAGTGAAATCCTATCTGATTGGCTGGCTGCAGTAAACCTTGAAGGTGGATGCCCCTCCCTCGCAGCATCAGCACCAGGACACGCAGGCTTTGCCGCATCCTCCACGCGCGTCTGGCGTGCCTTTTCGTCACATGACGACGTGTCGGTTTACAAACACTAGGCATTCCTTTCTTTTGCCTCTATGGTGAAGGAGAGAGAATGGAGGGTTGGGGTGATGGTGAACGGGAAAGAGAAGAATGATCATCAGCAAGGCTCTTTGACTTGGGAAACGGATGTGTGTGAAACTGGAACCGATCGCTTGAGGCGTGTATGTGTGACGTATAATTCGGTGCAGTGAGGTAGATGTCCGGGATATACACGAGCAGAACGGGAGGCCCGCGTGACTGCTGCAGGGAAGAGAGAAGAGGACAGAGAGGGTGAGTTTGTGTGGTCCACCGCAAAACTCCCACGGAGTCAAAAGATGGAAAGAGGAGGAATAGCAAATGAAAACAGCACAAACGTGCGGACGGCTCAAGGAGGATGGACTGTCTATAATATATTTACGTTTACTTTCGACGGATTTAATTAATTTCTTAACCTGAACGGTTTGCCGACAGGACCGATTAAGATCTGATCAAGAGCTATCTCTCTCATCCTTCGGATAGGTCCGGTAGTCGGACCTTCGTGAGGACAGGACAACTCGGGCCTTGTTTCGATGCTTGTTCCTCGTCACCTTGACAAGATCCAGACCCACTCACTGCCCTACGCAATACACGTGGTTTCTCATTACCGTAGAAACAACGGGATATCTGGTGCTTAATAACGGGTGCTGCTACAGGACTGCGGCCTCGGGGCTCCGCCCACCGCAATGCTATGGGCCTTGGGAGGTAGAGATATTGAGAGAAAAGAACAGAGGAACGGAGCTGTGTGTCGTAAATGCATTCAGGTTCTCAAGGATTAGCCCTAGGTATTTTTTCTTATTTTTCTCCTCACGTGAACATGTTGAAGTTTGTCTGGGGTGCAGATGTAATAGGACATATACACTCTGCTAAGCAGCTATTGCTGTTTTCATATGCTAAATAGCCCAGTCTTCTGAGTTGAGAGTTTTTGGAAACTGCACTGTGGCGTGTCAGGATCGAACCTTGGGGATTGCACAACGGGCTTTGTCATCTGCCAATTGACAACGCAGGGCCAAAGTGAAAAGGGGGTGATTTTTTACAAAGCAACCAACTCTCCATCTCTCCTACACACACACACACACACACACACACACACACACACACACACACACACACACACACACCGCATATAGGCCTACACACACGCACACATACACAGGCTCACCACTCTCCACACATACACACACCAGCCATGCCATCCCCGTCAGACTCCAGCAGTGTAGTGTCAGCCTCTGGGTCTAGGGGCTGGTCAGATAGCTGCCGGGGCATGTCTGGCCGTCAGGGTGGGGCCAAACTGCTGCTGTACCTGGGGCTGTGCCACCTGGGCCTGGGGGCCATGGTCCTGGCCTTCTCCTTCACCAGCATGGCCTTCACATCCTCAGCCCGCGTCCGACAGTCCTGCCCCTTCTGGGCCGGCTTCTTTGTGAGTATCCTGTGGGAGCATCTCTAAATGGGCTGAATCACTACCTTTCCTTCGTCTGCACTGACAAGGAGGGACTATTGTGGAGACCTAAATATCATGTTTAGCAGGATAATCATAAGTCCATTATGCAATGGAGGAACATGATCGTAATGCAAAAAAATAGATTTATATTTTACAGATGTGGGACCTTCATTTGATCACTATTTCACAAGCAAGGAATAAGGCCTTTAAGAAATGTAAGAACTCTCAAGAGCAGCATGATTTTGTCCTATATAAACGTCACAGAAGTGAAGCACAGAGCAGGATGGGTGAGGCTCAGAGGAGTTACTTTGCTGAGAAAATCATTGAAAACAAAAATGACCCTAAAAAGCTTTGGAAATCATTTAAGGAACTAGGCTGTAGTAGCACTACCAAAAACAAACTAAATAGTATTGGACTGAACATCAAAGGGGAGATGGTATATGAAAAAGCAGAGGTTGCCAATGAATTAAACTCTTTGTTTACTTCTGTTGCCAGCAAGCTGGTTAGCAAGCTGCCCACCAGTTCTGGTTAGTATGGAAGCAACCAAGTCAAGAAGTATTATGTAGAGTTAGGGGTTCAGCCAAACCAGACATTTTGCAGGTAGAAACAGACAAAATAGTCAGTATGCTGGCAGAGCTTAAATGCTCCAAAGTCACAGGCCTGGATAATATTCCTGCAAGGTTTCTAATAGATTCTGCTGAGCAAATTGGCCCTTGTATTACGCATATTGTTAATCTCTCTCTTGAACAAGGCACCTTTCCCAGGGACATGAAACAAGCTAAAGCTATACCTCTGTATAAGAAGGGGATAAAGTCTGACCCTGGGAATTATAGGCCTGTATCTATCCTCAGTGTAACATCAAAGATCCTGGAGAGAATTGTACATGAGCAAATGTATGAATGTGTTAACAAACAGGGTCTAATGTATGATTTTCAGTCGGGATTTAGAAAAACATACTCCACTGATTCATGTCTACTTTACTTGACTGACTTCATCAGAAAATATTGATGAGGGAAATCTGTGTGGAATGGTACTGCTTGACCTAAGGCCTTTGATACAGTCTCCAAACTGGAGGCACTGGGGTTAAGCAGTATCCCTCTAGGCTGAGTAAAGTCTGATTTATCAGGAAGGGAGCAAGTAATAGAGGTTAATGGTTCACTGTCTCAGGCAAAACCAATGAGTTGTGGCGTTCCGCAGGGGAGTGTGCTTGGGCCTCTGCTGTTTTTATTGTATATTAATGATATGAAAGATGCTTGTTCTTGCTGTCTTTTTCTTTATGCGGATGACTCTACACTTCTGGTGTCTCACAAAAGTAAAACTATGTTGGAGAGCATACTTAGTACAGAGATTATTAACATTCGCAAATGGCTTGGATATAATAAGCTATCTCTGCACTTAGGGAAAACTGAAGCAATTATTTTTGGATCAAGACCTAAATTGTGTAGGTTGTCTGAAATCAGAGTGGAGTTAGGGGGTGAGGTGCTGACTACTAAAACCTCTGTTAGCTACTTGGGATGTATCCTTGATGGAAGCTTGGGAGGTGTGAGCATGGCCAATAAGGTGCTAGGGAAGGTTAATGTCAGGACTAAGTTTTTGGCTAGAAAGTGGAGGCTTATCTAAGCTTATGAAGGGGAAGCTCCAGATAGCCCAGAATAAGTTGATCAGGGTAGTATTGAAGGTGAGTCCACGTACTCACATAGGCAGGAGCTGCTTTCAGGAACTAAACCTTTGAGGCTAGGGTGTCCCAAATTAGACTAGGTTTGGTTTACAGGAGTATTTATGGTCCTGCGCCCAGATATTTAAGTGATTACTTTCCTCATGTTAGGGATGCACACAATCACAGACCAGATCAGGTGTTGCTGATGTGTGCTTATACAGGTTCAGGAGTAATGCTGGGAAAGGTACTTTCTTGTATACTGGAACCTCAGATAGGCAGATAGGCAGTTGCCTCTGCCTATAAAAACAACGTCCTCTCTGGACAGCTGTAAAAATATGTTTGATGTCCTCTGTGCCCATATGAATAACTATGATGTAACTGGAATTTTTTTAACCTTTATTTAACCAGGCAAGTCAGTTAAGAACAAATTCTTATTTTCAATGATGGCCTAGTGGGTTTACAGAGATTATTCAGGGGCAGAGTGACAGATGTGTACCTTGTCAGCTCAGGGGTTTGAACTTACAACCTTCTGGTTACTAGTCCAACGCTCTAACCACTAGGCTACCCTGTCGCCCCAGGGGCAGATGAGATAGTTCTTCTCTGTTTTTGTTTTATTATTTCACTGCCATTCTGTGTTCCATCTTGTCTAGCCATCTTGTCTCAAGAGGACCACAATGGAAATAAGTCCCAGACTTTATTGTGTGTTATTCTCTATGATTTTATTCATGTGCATGTATGGCTTTTAAGTTTTATGTGTGCTTGTTTTTTTTAAATGGTTGAATTAATAAACTAAACTTCATGCTAAGCATGAAATGCAAACCTGTAGTGTATTTGAGTTTTTTCCACTTTTAAATTTCTGACTTGATTTGCCCTAACTGAAAATGTATCAACCCCTACAAAAATATACGCAAATTATAATTCACATAATAATTCACATTTCCTTTTGCGGCAGGATTATTGTCCAAACTGCACCAAACTGTCTCAAATGAAGATCCTACATCTGAACGTGAAACTCACCCCTGAAAAGACAGAAGGCTGTTTTATAGGTGAAAGTAATATGGAGAATGTCTCTGTCAGAGGGAGATGGAGTGCAGATGGAGGAAAGGATTCATGGAGGAAACCTCTTCCGAATATTGAAATGATTCCATATTTCCTGGCTGTGGTTGATTGTGTTCTAGATGTGATAATTGATGAATGTATTTTCCTTTCTGTAATTTGTGTGTTGTTCTTAGGTTGTGGCATCAGGGTTAGTTGGACTTATCTCATGGAGAAGACCACTCACTCTTGTGGTGAGTAGTACACAAGTGTCTATTTATATGTCAATGGTGTGTGTATGTGTGTGTTTGTGCGTGTGTGTGTGCGTGTGTATGTTTGTGCGTGTGTATGTAACTGACCAACCTGCTACCTGATTGGAACACAGGTCATCTGCACACCGAGCCCACCGAGCTACAGCCTATAGGCAGCTAGAACAAGTATTTAGGTCACAGGCAAGGTTACTCATCCCATGTGTGTCCTCCCCATGTCTCCCTCTCCAGGTGTCCCTCTTCATGCTGCTGTCTGCTGTGTGTGTCATCCTTAGTCTGGCTGGATCCATGCTCTCCTGTCAGAACGCACAGATGGTCAAGTCACTCCTCACCTGCCAGGTATGTAGGGAAAGGGGAAATGGGTTGCACCACTAAATTCATTCAACCAAAATGTGTCTTCCGCATTTAACCCAACCCATCTGAATCAGAGAGGTGTACACAGCCCTGTGGAGAGTAGGTGTGTGTGTGTGTGTGTGTGGGTGAGGGGGTGATGTGTGTGTGTTAATTCTCTGTGTGTGTTTTGCAGGTGGAGAATGGGTTGTGTGTGTGTTGCGCCCCAACACACTCCTGCTCTATAAACGAGGAGGAGACCCTGGTACTCTACCTAAACGCAGACTGCCACTCTGTCAGACATCAGCTCAAGGTGTGTGTTTAATGACAGCTCAGTGTGTGTGTGTTTAATGACAGCTCAGTGTGTTTGTTTTATGACAGCTTAGTGTGTGTGTGTTTAATGACAGCTCAGGGTGTGTGTGTTTAATGACAGCTCAGTGTGTGTGTTTAATGACAGCTCAATGTGTGTGTTTAATGACAGCTCAGTGTGTGTGTGTTTAATGCCAGCTCAATGTGTGTGTTTTATGACAGCTCAATGTGTGTGTGTGTTTAATGACAGCTCAGTGTGTGTGTGTTTAATGACAGCTCAGTGTGTGTGTGTTTTATGACAGCTCAGTGTGTGTTTGTGTTTAATGACAGCTCAATGTGTCTGCTTAATGACAGCTCAGTGTGTGTGTGTGTGTTTTATGACAGCTCAGTGTGTGTGTGTGTTTAATGACAGCTCAATGTGTGTGTTTAATGTCAACTCAGTGTGTGTGTGTTTATTGACAGCTCAATGTGTGTGTTTTATGACAGCTCAGTGTGTGTGTGTGTTTAATGACAGCTCAATGTGTGTGTTTAATGTCAGCTCAGTGTGTGTGTGTTTAATGACAGCTCAGTGTGTGTGTTTGTTTTATGACAGCTCAGTGTGTGTGTGTGTTTTATGACAGCTCAGTGTGTGTTTGTTTTATGACAGCTCAGTGTGTGTGTGTGTTTTATGACAGCTCAGTGTGTGTTTGTTTTATGACAGCTCAGTGTGTGTGTTTGTTTTATGACAGCTCAGTGTGTGTTTGTTTAATGACAGCTCAGTGTGTGTGTGTTTTATGACAGCTCAGTGTGTGTGTTTAATGACAGCTCAATGTGTGTGTGTGTTTTATGACAGCTCAGTGTGTGTTTGTTTTATGACAGCTCAGTGTGTGTTTGTTTTATGACAGCTCAGTGTGTATGTGTGTTTTAGTACAGGTCAATGTGTGTGTTTTATGACAGCTCAGTGTGTGTGTGTGTTTAATGACCACTCAGTGTGTGTGTGTATTTAATGACAGCTCAATGTGTGTGTTTTATGACAGCTCAGTGTGTGTGTGTGTGTTTAATGACAGCTCAATGTGTGTGTTTTATGACAGCTCAGTGTGTGTGTGTGTTTTATGACAGCTCAATGTGTGTGTTTTATGACAGCTCAGTGTGTGTGTGTTTTATGACAGCTCAGTGTGTGTGTTTTATGACAGCTCAGTGTGTGTAAGTTTAATGACAGCTCAGTGTGTGTTTGTTTTATGACAGCTCAGTGTGTCTGTTTTATGACAGCTCATTGTGTGTGTTTAATGACAGCTCAGTGTGTGTTTGTTTTATGACAGCTCAGTGTGTGTTTGTTTTATGACAGCTCAGTGTGTCTGTTTAATGACAGCTCATTGTGTGTTTGTTTTATGACAGCTCGGTGTGTGTTTGTTTTATGACAGCTCAATGTGTGTGTGTGTGTTTAATGACAGCTCAGTGTGTGTTTGTTTTATGACAGCTCGGTGTGTGTTTGTTTTATGACAGCTCAATGTGTGTGTGTGTGTTTAATGACAGCTCAGTGTGTGTGTTTGTTTTATGACAGCTCAGTGTGTGTGTGTGTTTTATGACAGCTCAGTGTGTGTTTGTTTTATGACAGCTCGGTGTGTGTTTTTGTTTTATGACAGCTCAGTGTGTGTGTGTGTTTAATGACAGCTCAGTGTGTGTGTGTGTTTAATGACAGCTCAGTGTGTGTGTGTGTTTTATGACAGCTCAGTGTGTGTTTGTGTTTACTGACAGCTCAGTGTGTGTGTTTAATGACAGCTCAGTGTGTTTGTTTTATGACAGCTCAGTGTGTGTGTGTGTTTTATGACAGCTCAGTGTGTGTGTGTGTGTTTAATGACAGCTCAGTGTGTGTGTTTAATGACAGCTCAGTGTGTGTGTTTTATGACAGCTCAGTGTGTGTGTTTAATGAAAGCTCAGTGTGTGAGTTTAATGACAGCTCAGTTTGTGTGTTTAATGACAGCTCAGTGTGTGTGTTTTATGACAGCTCAGTGTGTGTGTTTAATGACAGCTCAGTGTGTGTGTTTAATAACAGCTCAGTGTGTGTGTGTTTTATGACAGCTCAGTGTGTGTGTGTGTTTTATGACAGCTCAGTGTGTGTGTGTGTTTTATGACAGCTCAGTGTGTGTGTTTAATGACAGCTCAGTGTGTGTGTTTAATGACAGCTCAGTGTGTGTGTTTTATGACAGCTCAGTGTGTGTGTGTGTTTTATGACAGCTCAGTGTGTGTGTTTAATGACAGCTCAGTGTGTGTGTGTGTTTTATGACAGCTCAGTGTGTGTGTGTGTTTAATGACAGCTCAATGTGTGTGTTTTATGACAGCTCAGTGTGTGTGTGTGTTTAATGGCAGCTCAATGTGTGTGTTTAATGACAGCTCAGTGTGTGTGTTTAATGACAGCTCAGTGTGTGTGTTTTATGACAGCTCAATGTGTGTGTGTGTTTAACGACAGCTCAGTGTGTGTGTTTAATGACAGCTCAGTGTGTGTGTGTGTTTTATGACAGCTCAGTGTGTGTGTGTGTTTAATGACAGCTCAATGTGTGTGTTTTATGACAGCTCAGTGTGTGTGTGTGTTTTATGACAGCTCAATGTGTGTGTTTTATGATAGCTCAGTGTGTGTGTTTAATGACAGCTCAGTGTGTGTGTTTTATGACAGCTCAGTGTGTGTGTTTAATGACAGCTCAGTGTGTGTGTTTTATGACAGCTCAGTGTGTGTGTTTAATGACAGCTCAGTGTGTGTGTTTAATGACAGCTCAGTGTGTGTGTTTAATGACAGCTCAGTGTGTGTGTGTTTAATGACAGCTCAGTGTGTGTGTTTTATGACAGCTCAGTGTGTGTGTTTAATGACAGCTCAGTGTGTGTGTTTTATGACAGCTCAGTGTGTGTGTTTTATGACAGCTCAGTGTGTGTGTTTAATGACAGCTCAGTGTGTGTGTTTAATGACAGCTCAGTGTGTGTGTTTAATGACAGCTCAGTGTGTGTGTGTTTAATGACAGCTCAGTGTGTGTGTTTAATGACAGCTCAGTGTGTGTGTTTAATGACAGCTCAGTGTGTGTGTTTAATGACAGCTCAGTGTGTGTGTTTAATGACAGCTCAGTGTGTGTGTTTATTGACAGCTCAGTGTGTGTGTTTAATGACAGCTCAGTGTGTGTGTGTTTAATGACAGCTCAGTGTGTGTGTTTAATGACAGCTCAGTGTGTGTGTTTAATGACAGCTCAGTGTGTGTGTTTAATGACAGCTCAGTGTGTGTGTTTAATGACAGCTCAGTGTGTGTGTTTTATGACAGCTCAGTGTGTGTGTTTAATGACAGCTCAGTGTGTGTGTTTAATGACAGCTCAGTGTGTGTGTTTAATGACCGCTCAGTATGTGTGTTTAATGACAGCTCAGTGTGTGTGTTTAATGGCAGCTCAGTGTGTGTTTAATGACAGCTCAGTGTGTGTGTTTAATGGCAGCTCAGTGTGTGTGTTTAATGGCAGCTCAATGTGTGTGTGTGTTTAATGACAGCTCAGTGTGTGTGTGTTTAATGACAGCTCAGTGTGTGTGTTTAATGACAGCTCAGTGTGTGTGTGTTTAATGACAGCTCAGTGTGTGTGTTTAATGACAGCTCAGTGTGTGTGTTTAATAACAGCTCAGTGTGTGTGTTTAATGACAGCTCAGTGTGTGTGTGTGTTTAATGACAGCTCAGTGTGTGTGTTTAATGACAGCTCAGTGTGTGTGTTTAATGACAGCTCAGTGTGTGTGTTTAATGACAGCTCAGTGTGTGTGTTTAATGACAGCTCAGTGTGTGTGTTTAATGACAGCTCAGTGTGTGTGTTTAATGACAGCTCAGTGTGTGTGTTTAATGACAGCTCAGTGTGTGTGTGTTTAATGACAGCTCAGTGTGTGTGTTTAATGACAGCTCAGTGTGTGTGTTTAATGACAGCTCAGTGTGTGTGTTTAATGACAGCTCAGTGTGTGTGTTTAATGACAGCTCAGTGTGTGTGTGTTTAATGACAGCTCAGTGTGTGTGTTTAATGACAGCTCAGTGTGTGTGTTTAATGACAGCTCAGTGTGTGTGTTTAATGACAGCTCAGTGTGTGTGTTTAATGACAGCTCAGTGTGTGTGTTTTATGACAGCTCAGTGTGTGTGTGTTTAATGACAGCTCAGTGTGTGTGTTTAATGACAGCTCAGTGTGTGTGTTTAATGACAGCTCAGTGTGTGTGTTTAATGACAGCTCAGTGTGTGTGGCGTCTATATTCTCTGAGTATGTGGGCTACATTTTCTGATGTCGACATAATTTATGCAGATGATGTAAGCAGAGCATAATATAATTGCCAAGGCACATGATGCACGCTGCAGTATGTATAAATGATTACAAACAGTAACCAAACTGCTCCTAACTGCCCTGGCTGTGTGTTACATGCTGATCTCCCCTCCTCTGTTCCAGGACCTGTGTGTTACGTGCTGATCTCCCCTCCTCTGTTCCAGGACCTGTGTGTTACGTGCTGATCTCCCCTCCTCTGTTCCAGGACCTGTGTGTTACGTGCTGATCTCCCCTCCTCTGTTCCAGGACCTGTTGTTCAGTGCTTGTGGTCTGAGTGTCCTCTTTTCTGTTCCAGGATCTGTTGTTCAGTGCTTGTGGTCTGAGTATTCTCTCTACCATCATCTGTACTCTCTCTACTGTCACCTGTAGTATACACATCTTCTCCCTGGACCTAGTGCACCTGGTGAGTCCACACACACACACACACACACACACACACACACACACACACACACACACACACACACACACACACACACAGACAATATTTTCTTTATCCATCCCTTAGGATTTCTCCCCTCCTCTATCTCTGTTTGTTTCTCTCTAGCTCGCCCCGCACCGCTCTCGCTCCGTCAACCCAGAATGCACCACTCCTCAGGACGCCTTCCTGACCAACATCATGGACTTTGAGGAGTTTGTCCCGCCCATCCCTCCGCCCCCCTACTACCCCCCTGAATACACCTGCAGCTCTGAGACAGACGCACAGAGGTAATAACACACACGCAGGTAGCCTGCAGGTTAGAGCGTTGGGGTTGCTGGTTCGAATACCGGACCTGACAGGGTGATAAATATGTTGCTGTGCCCTTGAGCATTGCACTTAACCCTAATTGCTCCAGGACCGCTGGACAATGGTGACCCTAGCTGTGACCCCACCCCACTCCCTGCGGGTGTCTCAGGTTGGGATATGCAAGAAACACATTTGTTACAGTTTTTCTTCAATTGCTAAAAAGCATTGGTCAATACTGAAGCCATTTTTTCAAAACTCTTCACACAGTCTGCATTACCAACATGCATCTTGGCCAGACACTTAATCTCACCTCCAGAACTCAGTCAAACCACCAAAACACTTCATGCATGTCTCAAAATAAGCTCGTTCGACCAGAACACTGGCAACAATTCTCAGTCAGAAAGCATACAGTACATTGTCACTCATAACACACAGACCTAAATAACACTAACAGGGAGCATTACATAAATTAGGAACTTTTCTTTGAAGTTTGAATGAATTTTCACGTAAATCAGTATTTCATTATAGAATAAGAATAACACCTTTTCACTTTATTGACTGTACTAAAGTATATGGAACAAGAATGAATCAGAAATGCAGCAATTTGCTTCAATAACCTTCATTTTTTCTATATCTTTGCATATAATAATTTACTGTTGAAATACAAATTCCAGAAATTCAAGGGCTGCAATAATAATTACAAAAAAACATAATCAACATGTCTAGTATAACACTCATACTGTACAGTACTGTGAGGGTTCTAGTTCTCATCAACATGTCTAGTATAACACTCATACTGTACAGTACTGTGAGGGTTCTAGTTCTCATCAACATGTCTAGTATAACACTCATACTGTACAGTACTGTGAGGGTTCTAGTTCTCATCACCATGTCTAGTATAACACTCATACTGTACAGTACTGTGGGGGTTCTAGTTCTAATCAACATGTCTAGTATAATCACTCATACTGTACAGTACTGTGAGGGTTCTAGTTCTAATCAACATGTCTAGTATAACACTCATACTGTACAGTACTGTGAGGGTTCTAGTTCTAATCAACATGTATAGTATAACACTCATACTGTACAGTACTGTGAGGGTTCTAGTTCTCATCAACATGTCTAGTATAACACTCATACTGTACAGTACTGTGAGGGTTCTAGTTCTCATCAACATGTATAGTATAACACTCATACTGTACAGTACTGTGAGGGTTCTAGTTCTAATCAACATGTCTAGTATAATCACTCATACTGTACAGTACTGTGAGGGTTCTAGTTCTAATCAACATGTCTAGTATAATCACTCATACTGTACAGTACTGTGAGGGTTCTAGTTCTCATCAACATGTCTAGTATAACACTCATACTGTACAGTACTGTGAGGGTTCTAGTTCTAATCAACATGTCTAGTATAATCACTCATACTGTACAGTACTGTGAGGGTTCTAGTTCTAATCAACATGTCTAGTATAACACTCATACTGTACAGTACTGTGAGGGTTCTAGTTCTCATCAACATGTCTAGTATAACACTCATACTGTACAGTACTGTGAGGGTTCTAGTTCTAATCAACATGTCTAGTATAATCACTCATACTGTACAGTACTGTGAGGGTTCTAGTTCTAATCAACATGTCTAGTATAACACTCATACTGTACAGTACTGTGAGGGTTCTAGTTCTAATCAACATGTATAGTATAATCACTCATACTGTACAGTACTGTGAGGGTTCTAGTTCTCATCAACATGTCTAGTATAACACTCATACTGTACAGTACTGTGAGGGTTCTAGTTCTCATCAAAATGTCTAGTATAACACTCATAATGTACAGTACTGTGAGGGTTCTAGTTTTCATCAACATGTATAGTATAACACTCATACTGTACAGTACTGTGAGGGTTCTAGTTCTAATCAACATGTCTAGTATAACACTCATACTGTACAGTACTGTGAGGGTTCTAGTTCTAATCAACATGTATAGTATAATCACTCATACTGTACAGTACTGTGAGGGTTCTAGTACTCATCAACATGTCTAGTATAACACTCATACTGTACAGTACTGTGAGGGTTCTAGTTCTAATCAACATGTATAGTATAATCACGCATACTGTAGAGTACTGTGAGGGTTCTAGTTTTCATCAACATGTCAAGTATAACACGCATACTGTAGAGTACTGTGAGGGTTCTAGTTCTTATCAACATGTCTAGTATAATACTCATACTGTACAGTACTGGAGAGAGGGAGAACTAGAACTCTCAAGGTACCTTACAGTATCAACATGAAAGCAATGAAAAATTATTCACAGTTTGGTCCAAATACATTTCTGTGTCACTGACTGTGTGAAGAGTTTTACAATGTGACTTCAGTTTTGACCAATGCATGTTAGCAATTGGGGAAAAAAATGTAAACACTTGTGTGCAACAGGACAAATATATCTACACTGTTCAAAAAAATGAAGGGAACACTAAAATAACACATCCTAGATCTGAATGAATGAAATATTCTTATTAAATACTTTTTTCTTTACATAGTTGAATGTGCTGACAACAAAATCACACAAAAATGATCAATGGAAATCAAATCTATCAACCCATGGAGGTCTGGATTTGGAGTCACACTCAAAATTAAAGTGGAAAACCACACTACAGGCTGATCCAACCCTCCTTAAAACAAGTCAAAATGAGGCTCAGTAGTGTGTGTGGCCTGAGGATCTCATCTCGGTACCTAATGGCAGTCAGGCTACCTCTGGCGAGCACATGGAGGGCTGTGCGGCCCCCCAAAGAAATGCCACCCCACACCATGACTGACCCACTGCCAAACCGGTCATGCTGGAGGATGTTGCAGGCAGCAGAACGTTCTCCACGGCGTCTCCAGACTCTGTCACGTCTGTCACATGTGCTCAGTGTGAACCTGCTTTCATCTGTGAAGAGCACAGGGCGCCAGTGGCGAATTTGGTGTTCTCTGGCAAATGCCAAACGTCCTGCACGGTGTTGGGCTGTAAGCACAACCCCAACCTGTGGACGTTGGGCCCTCATACCACCCTCATGGAGTCTGTTTCTGACCGTTTGAGCAGACACATGCACATTTGTGGCCTGCTGGAGGTCATTTTGCAGGGCTCTGGCAGTGCTCCTCCTGCTCCTCCTTGCACAAAGGCGGAGGTAGCGGTCCTGCTGCTGGGTTGTTGCCCTCCTATGGCCTCCTCCACGTCTCCTGATGTACTGGCCTGTCTCCTGGTAGCGCCTCCATGCTCTGGACACTACGCTGACAGACACAGCAAACCTTCTTGCCACAGCTCGCATTGATGTTCCATCCTGGATGAGCTGCACTGCCTGAGCCACTTGTGTGGGTTGTAGACTCCGTCTCATGCTACCACTAGAGTGAAAGCACCGCCAGCATTCAAAAGTGACCAAAACATCGGCCTGGAAGCATAGGAACTGAGAAGTGGTCTGTGGTCACCACCTGCAGAACCACTCCTTTATTGGGGGTGTCTTGCTAATTGCCAATAATTCTCACCTGTTGTCCATTCCATTTGCACAACAGCATGTGAAATTTATTGTCAATCAGGGTTGCTTCCTAAGTGGACAGTTTGATTTCACAGAAGTGTGATTGACTTGGAGTTACATTGTTTAAGTGTTGTTTAAGTGTTCCCTTTATTTTTTTGAGCAGTGTATTATTATTAAACACACACTCTAGCATTTGTAAATAGCCAATAAAATCAGTCTTCATTGTTTGTCTGTGTGTCTATATGTCCTCAGTATCACCTATAACGGGTCGATGGAGAGTCCAGTTCCTCTGTACCCCACTGACTGTCCCCCTCCTTACGAATTAGTGATGGGGCAGAGAGCAGCTAGCCAGGTCAGTGGAGGAATCTGGACATGTTTGCTGGATTGTGTGTGTGTGTGTGTGTGTGTGTGTGTGTGTGTGTGTGTGTGTGTGTGTGTGTGTGTGTGTGTGTGTGTGTGTGTGTGTGTGTGTGTGTGTGTGTGTGTGTGTGTGTGTGTGTGTGTGTGTGTGTGTGTGAAAGAAAGAAAGAAATAAAGAGAGAGAGATTGAGAGAGAGAACGTGCTAAGCAGGAATACAGGACAATTGTCTCTGTGTGTGTTTGTTTGTGTGTGCATGCGGGTGTGTGTGTCTATTAAACACATGTGCTGTGTGGTTGTCTTTAGGCCACGGTGTTTGACAGCCATGGGAATGAGCTGTCTGGAGAGAGGGCCACATCCACTGCCTTCAGCGGAGAGGGTCAGAGTCACACATGCTACATTCTGTTCACTTCAGCTCTGTTATTCATGTTTTTACCAGTCTGGTATTGAAAGGAGAGTTTCCATGACCCACTGGAATTGTGATACAGTGAATTATAAGTGAAATAATATGTCTGTAAACAATTGTTGGAAAAATGACTTGTGTCATGCACAAAGTAGATGTCCTAACTGAGTTGCCAAAACTATAGTTTGTTAACCAGAAATTTGTGGAGAGGTTGAAAAACTAGTTTTAATGACTCCAACCTAAGTGTATGTAAACTTCCGACTTCAACTGTAAACAGGCAACACTGCCAATTCATAAATTTAGCCTAATATAAACAAGTAAATGAACCGTCTCCCTCCCTCCCTCCCTCCAGTCTCCATGGACAGTGGTTCTCTGTTGATGTCGGAGATCATTGACATCCCAGACGACTCCTCACCTTCAGAGGACTCCGGCCTTGTGGGGGTGGGGGTGAGGGCTAGGGGGGAGAGAGGGAGCACCGGGGGAGTGGAGGGGGGAGACGGGGGAGAAGGAGGGGAGTATGTGAGCTTCCGTGGCCCCCCTCCCCAACCCCCGGAGAGTCCCCTGGTAGAGAGTCCCCTGATGGGCCCCAGGGCCAGGCGATGCTACAGAGGAGAGAGGTCCAACTCCTGCTCCTCATCTAGCACTGCTACAGCTACATACAGGTAAATACAAGGACAATCACACACACAGTTCACAGCCACTTTCTTACAGCTCCTTCTCAAAAGAGAACAACACTCCCCCTCCCCTATCTTTGCAGGTCTCCAGTGTTGAGGCGACAGGCTATGTTGGCCAGTAGTTGTTCCCAGTTGGAGCTGCTAGGGGGCGCCACCTCTCACCAGCGCTCCTCTATCCTAGAGAAACGAGTCGGGCCTTGCACCCCTTTACGACGCGGTTCTGCCTCTGCCTCTGCAGCTCCTCCCACTTCCTCATCCTCAGCTGTCAATCAGCAGGGTGGTCACGGCAACGGCATACCCCTTCCCCTACAGCCGTTGTACTTGCGTCGTCAGGGTGGAAGGAGCGAGAGGGGGGATAGTGACGGGCTTCTGCCCCTAGTGAGGTCACACAGCGAGCCTGGCCTCAGCTCTTCTGCTGATACAGGTGGGTACACACTAGAGGTCGACCGATTAATCGGAATGGCCAAGTTTTCATAACAATCAGATTTTTTTTTTTTTACACCTTTATTTCATCTTTATTTAACTAGGCAAGTCAGTTAAGAACACATTCTTATATTCAATGACGGTCTAGGAACAGTGGGTTAACTTCCTTGTTCAGGGGCAGAACGACAGATTTTTACCTTGTCAGCTCAGGGATTCAGTCTTGCAACCTTAGGGTTAACTATTCCAACACTCTAACCACCTGCCTCACGAGGAGCCCACCTGTTCCGCGAATGCAGTACGAAGCCAAGGTAAGTTGCTAACTAGCATTAAACTTAATCAATCATAATCACTAGTTATATCTATCTACACATGGTTGATGATATTACTAGTTCATCTAGCGTGTCCTGCGTTGCATATAATCGATGCAGTGCGCATTCGCGAAAAAGGACTGTCGTTGCTCCAACGTGTACCTAACCATAAACACAAATGCCTTTCTTAAAATCAATACACAGAAGTATATATATTGCACTTTTACTTTCTTCTCCAACACTTTGTTTTTGCATTATTTAAACCAAATTGAACATGTTTCATTATTAATTTGAGGCTAAATTGATTTTATTGATGTATTATATTAAGTTAAAATAAGTGTTCATTCAGTATTGTTGTAATTGTCATTATTACAACAACAACAAAAAGTACAAATCGGCCGATTAATTGGTATCGGCTTTTTTTTGTCCTCCAATAATCGGTATCAGTATCAGTGTTGAAAAATCATAATCGGTCGACCTCTAGTACACACACACAACACACATGTACAGACATCCAGTGTTAGTGATTTACAACTCACACTATGAACACATTATGAACACGCTATCTCTCCCTCCCTCTCTCCTCTCTCCCTTCCTTTCTCCTCTCTCCCCTTCCTCCCTCTCTCTTTCCTCTGACCCCTCCCTCTCTCCTCTTCCTCACTCTCTCCTCTTTTCCCTCCCTCTCTCCCTCCCTCTCTCTCCCTCCCTCCATTTCTCCTCTCTCCCCTCCCTCTTTCATCTGACCCCTCCCTCTCTCCCTCCCTCTCTCCTCCCTCCCCTCCCTCTCTCCTCTCGCCCTTCCTGTCTCTCCCTCCTCAAATCTCCCTCCCTCTCTCATCTCTCCCACCCTCTCGCCCTTCTCCCAGCTCCTTCTCTTCTCTCCCCTCCCTCTCTGCATTCTCCCTCCCTCTCTGCTCTCTCCCTCCCTCTCTGCTCTCTCCCTCCCTCTCTGCTCTCTCCCTCCCTCTCTGCTCTAGTTGACTTCAGTGGTGGCTCAGTGGGCAGTAAAGGAGTGAGGGAGGGCTCTCAGACCTCTACAGACACAGGTGAGAATCTAAAGGTTAGCGGTTAGAGAAGGCAGTGTTGACCACCTTTGGGTTAGACACTACAGATTATAGTTTCTGTCTGTCTTCCCCAGGTCCGGCCTCCGAGGCATGCCTGCTACCCCGCTCCTCTCTGGTGCCCCCCTCAGCCCTCCTCCCCAGGAAGGGCAGTGTGAAGGCAGCCACCATGGGGCGCACCTTGCCCCTCTCCAAAGGCCCTGCCAACTCTCCCTTGCACCTGCCCAAAGAATGCAACCGCTCTCTTGGGGACCTCAAGGTGTGTAATGTCTGAAAAAGACTAATAACAGCAGCCATAAACTCTGCAAAGATACTTATATCTAGAAATGGACATATTGTATGTAGAAAGATTATGCCAGGTCCTCATTTCTCATCCTCTCTCCTTTTCTTCCTGTCAGGTGACGAGGGGGTTGGTGGCTCGCTTCCTGCAGCGCTCCAAACGGAACCTGGCGTCCGCTGCAGAGAATTCTGGGAACACGGGACAGGGTCAGAAAAGGAGAGGCGGGGTGGAGGGCAACGGGACAGGCCATCTCCCTTTAGAGCAGGTAACACACACTGACACTTATAGACACATACAGTAAATACACACACACTCACATACAGACACACACACTCACACTAGTGTCTGTCTGTCTCAAGGTGTTACGTAACTCCTGGGGGGCCAGCCAGGGATCCCACCCGCCACACCCTCATCACCGTGGTCACCACCACTCCTATAGCGACAGCCGCCACAACCGCCGTCATTGCAACCAACCCCCTGTGACGGAGGGGATCCACTTGCGCAGCTGCGGCGACTTAAGCTCCTCCTCCTCTGCGTCGCTATGGCGATTACTGACGGCCAACCCCCCTCACGGGTCATCAGGGGCACTGTACACAGAGTCAGCCCTGTAAGAGGGAGAGGAAGGATGAAGGAACAGGCTACTGACATATCCTGATGGGCGGTGGAGGGAGTCAGCATTATGAGGAGGGAACGACTGGACCTTTGCTACAGCCTTGTTCCAATACTTTCAACATGCATCCTACCTCTTTCCCTTCCTCCTTCCCCTTGGAGCCCTCCTCTGCACCTGCGCCTGGCCTTCCTTTCCTGAACTTTGACCTCTCAACTAACCTCCTACCTTCAACCTCCACCTAGCCATGCTGAACACAACTCTCTGGGATCTCTCTTTAACTTCAAGACTAGAGAGGATGGAGAGAAGGAGTAGGATAATGAAGTTTCCCCTAGACTCTGAGCTATGGTCAGTTTAGTGTTTCTCCTCCTAATGGTTAAGGTTAGGATCAGTGGAGCATAAGCTGATCCTAGATCTGTGTCTAAGGTAAACACTTTTCTGGAGCTGTGAACATCACTCTTATACGAACCGCATACACTCATTAAACTGCTCACTCTTTTTCAAAACTCAAATGTACGTTCATTTGTCCAGCTCTTCATCCGGAGCGAAATTCACTAAGTGTTCACGGAACTCACCTTTTTGTCTTCCACTCGTGAAATGGTTAACCTTCCTTTTTTCCTGATGACACTGTAAAATGTACAGAACATTTTTTTTTGCCCACTGACAGTGAAAGTTTAATGGCCTGCTAGTGTCGCCGTATGTTTACAAACTTACATCTTTATTAGTCTTTTTTTTGTGGTTCATTTTCTTGAGGTAAAATCAAAATGTAATCCTCAACACCCCTCATCTAGTCCATCTCCAATCTGCCTTCAGAAGAAAGGTGCCTCAAACTCAAAACTCACACACCATCTACCCCAAACTCAAAACTCACACACCATCTACCCCAAACTCAAAACTCACACACCATATACCCCAAACTCAAAACTCACACACCATCTACCCCAAACTCAAAACTCACACACCATCTACCCCAAACTCAAAACTAACACACCATCTACCCCAAACTCAAAACTCACACACCATCTACCCCAAACTCAAAACTCACACACCATCTACCCCAAACTCAAAACTCACACACCATCTACCCCAAACTCAAAACTCACACACCATATACCCCAAACTCAAAACTAACACACCATCTACCCCAAACTCAAAACGCACACACCATCTACCCCAAACTCAAAACTCACACACCATCTAACCTAACCTAAACTCAAAATTAACACACCATCTACCCCAAACTCAAAACTCACACACCATCTACCCCAAACTCAAAACTCACACACCATATACCCCAAACTCAAAACCAACACACCATCTACCCCAAACTCAAAACTCACACACCATCTACCCCAAACTCAAAACTAACACACCATCTACCCCAAACTCAAAACTAACACACCATCTACCCCAAACTCAAAACTCACACACCATCTACCCCAAACTCAAAACTAACACACCATCTACCCCAAACTCAAAACTCACACACCATCTACCCCAAACTCAAAACTCAAACACCATCTACCCCAAACTCAAAACTCACACACCATATACCCCAAACTCAAAACTAACACACCATCTACCCCAAACTCAAAATGCACACACCATCTACCCCAAACTCAAAACTCACACACCATCTAACCTAACCTAAACTCAAAACTAACACACCATCTACCCCAAACTCAAAACTAACACACCATCTACCCCAAACTCAAAACTCACACACCATATACCCCAAACTCAAAACTAACACACCATCTACCCCAAACTCAAAACGCACACACCATCTACCCCAAACTCAAAACTCACACACCATCTAACCTAACCTAAACTCAAAATTAACACACCATCTACCCCAAACTCAAAACTCACACACCATCTACCCCAAACTCAAAACTCACACACCATATACCCCAAACTCAAAACCAACACACCATCTACCCCAAACTCAAAACTCACACACCATCTACCCCAAACTCAAAACTAACACACCATCTACCCCAAACTCAAAACTAACACACCATCTACCCCAAACTCAAAACTCACACACCATCTACCCCAAACTCAAAACTAACACACCATCTACCCCAAACTCAAAACTCACACACCATCTACCCCAAACTCAAAACTCAAACACCATCTACCCCAAACTCAAAACTCACACACCATATACCCCAAACTCAAAACTAACACACCATCTACCCCAAACTCAAAATGCACACACCATCTACCCCAAACTCAAAACTCACACACCATCTAACCTAACCTAAACTCAAAACTAACACACCATCTACCCCAAACTCAAAACTAACACACCATCTACCCCAAACTCAAAACTAACACACCATCTACTCCAAACTCAAAACTAACACACCATCTACCCCAAACTCAAAACTAACTCACCATCTACCCCAAACTCAAAACTAACACACCATCTACCCAAAACTCAAAACTAACACACCATCTACCCCAAACTTAAAACTAACACACCATCTACCCCAAACTCAAAACTCACACACCATCTACCCCAAACTCAAAACTCACACACCATCTACCCCAACTCAAAACTCACACACCATCTACCCCAAACTCAAAACTCACACACCATATACCCCAAACTCAAAACTAACACACCATCTACCCCAAACTCAAAACTCACACACCATCTACCCCAAACTCAAAACTAACACACCATCTACCCCAAACTCAAAACTAACACACCATCTACCCCAAACTCAAAACTCACACACCATCTACCCCAAACTCAAAACTAACACACCATCTACCCCAAACTCAAAACTCACACACCATCTACCCCAAACTCAAAACTCACACACCATCTACCCCAAACTCAAAACTCACACACCATATACCCCAAACTCAAAACTAACACACCATCTACCCCAAACTCAAAATGCACACACCATCTACCCCAAACTCAAAACTCACACACCATCTAACCTAACCTAAACTCAAAACTAACACACCATCTACCCCAAACTCAAAACTAACACACCATCTACACCAAACTCAAAACTAACACACCATCTACCCCAAACTCAAAACTAACACACCATCTACCCCAAACTCAAAACTAACTCACCATCTACCCCAAACTCAAAACTAACACACCATCTACCCAAAACTCAAAACTAACACACCATCTACCCCAAACTTAAAACTAACACACCATCTACCCCAAACTCAAAACTCACACACCATCTACCCCAAACTTAAAACTAACACACCATCTACCCCAAACTCAAAACTCACACACCATCAACCCCAAACTCAAAACTAACACACCATCTACCCCAAACTCAAAACTCACACACCATCAACCCCAAACTCAAAACTAACACACCATCTACCCCAAACTCAAAACTCACACACCATCTACCCCAAACTCAAAACTCACACACCATCTACCCCAAACTCAAAACTCACACACCATCAACCCCAAACTCAAAACTAACACACCATCTACCCCAAACTCAAAGCTCACACACCATCTACCCCAAACTCAAAACTCACACACCATCTACCCCAAACTCAAAACTAACACACCATCTACCCCAAACTCAAAACTCACACACCATCTACCCCAAACTCAAAACTAACACACCATCTACCCCAAACTCAAAACTCACACACCATCTACCCCAAACTCAAAACTCACACACCATCTACCCCAAACTCAAAACTCACACACCATATACCCCAAACTCAAAACTAACACACCATCTACCCCAAACTCAAAATGCACACACCATCTACCCCAAACTCAAAACTCACACACCATCTAACCTAACCTAAACTCAAAACTAACACACCATCTACCCCAAACTCAAAACTAACACACCATCTACACCAAACTCAAAACTAACACACCATCTACCCCAAACTCAAAACTAACACACCATCTACCCCAAACTCAAAACTAACTCACCATCTACCCCAAACTCAAAACTAACACACCATCTACCCAAAACTCAAAACTAACACACCATCTACCCCAAACTTAAAACTAACACACCATCTACCCCAAACTCAAAACTCACACACCATCTACCCCAAACTTAAAACTAACACACCATCTACCCCAAACTCAAAACTCACACACCATCAACCCCAAACTCAAAACTAACACACCATCTACCCCAAACTCAAAACTCACACACCATCAACCCCAAACTCAAAACTAACACACCATCTACCCCAAACTCAAAACTCACACACCATCTACCCCAAACTCAAAACTCACACACCATCTACCCCAAACTCAAAACTCACACACCATCAACCCCAAACTCAAAACTAACACACCATCTACCCCAAACTCAAAGCTCACACACCATCTACCCCAAACTCAAAACTCACACACCATCAACCCCAAACTCAAAACTAACACACCATCTACCCCAAACTCAAAACTCACACACCATCTACCCCAAACTCAAAACTAACACACCATCTACCCCAAACTCAAAACTCACACACCATCTACCCCAAACTAAACTCACACACCATCTACCCCAAACTCAAAACTAACACACCATCTACCCCAAACTCAAAACTCACACACCATCTACCCCAAACTCAAAACTAACACACCATCTACCCCAAACTCAAAACTCACACACCATCTACCCCAAACTCAAAACTCACACACCATCTACCCCAAACTCAAAACTCACACACCATCTACCCCAAACTCAAAGCTAACACACCATCAACCCCAAACTCAAAACTGACACACCATCTACCCCAAACTCAAAACTCACACCATCTACCCCAAACTCAAAACTCACACACCATCTACCCCAAACTCAAAACTCACACACCATCTACCCAAAACTCAAAACTAACACACCATCTACCCCAAACTTAAAACTAACACACCATCTACCCCAAACTCAAAACTCACACACCATCTACCCCAAACTCAAAACTCACACACCATCAACCCCAAACTCAAAACTCACACACCATCTACCCCAAACTCAAAACTCACACACCATCTACCCCAAACTCAAAACTCACACACCATCTACCCCAAACTCAAAACTCACACACCATCTACCCCAAACTCAAAACTCACACACCATCTACCCCAAACTCAAAACTCACACACCATCTACCCCAAACTCAAAGCTAACACACCATCAACCCCAAACTCAAAACTCACACACCATCTACCCCAAACTCAAAACTCACACACCATCTACCCCAAACTCAAAGCTAACACACCATCTACCCCAAACTCAAAACTCACACACCATCTACCCCAAACTCAAAACTCACACACCATCTACCCCAAACTCAAAGCTAACACACCATCTACCCCAAACTCAAAACTCACACACCATCTACCCCAAACTCAAAACTCACACACCATCTACCCCAAACTCAAAACTCACACACCATCTACCCCAAACTCAAAACTCACACACCATCTACCCCAAACTCAAAACTCACACACCATCAACCCCAAACTCAAAACTAACACACCATCTACCCCAAACTCAAAGCTCACACACCATCTACCCCAAACTCAAAACTCACACACCATCAACCCCAAACTCAAAACTAACACACCATCTACCCCAAACTCAAAACTCACACACCATCTACCCCAAACTCAAAACTAACACACCATCTACCCCAAACTCAAAACTCACACACCATCTACCCCAAACTCAAAACTAACACACCATCTACCCCAAACTCAAAACTAACACACCATCTACCCCAAACTCAAAACTCACACACCATCTACCCCAAACTCAAAACTAACACACCATCTACCCCAAACTCAAAACTCACACACCATCTACCCCAAACTCAAAACTCACACACCATCTACCCCAAACTCAAAACTCACACACCATCTACCCCAAACTCAAAACTCACACACCATCTACCCCAAACTCAAAACTCACACACCATCTACCCCAAACTCAAAGCTAACACACCATCAACCCCAAACTCAAAACTGACACACCATCTACCCCAAACTCAAAACTCACACCATCTACCCCAAACTCAAAACTCACACACCATCTACCCCAAACTCAAAACTCACACACCATCAACCCCAAACTCAAAACTCACACACCATCTACCCCAAACTCAAAACTCACACACCATCTACCCCAAACTCAAAACTCACACACCATCTACCCCAAACTCAAAACTCACACACCATCAACCCCAAACTCAAAACTCACACACCATCTACCCCAAACTCAAAACTCACACACCATCTACCCCAAACTCAAAACTCACACACCATCTACCCCAAACTCAAAACTCACACACCATCTACCCCAAACTCAAAACTCACACACCATCTACCCAAAACTCAAAACTAACACACCATCTACCCCAAACTCAAAACTCACACACCATCTACCCCAAACTCAAAACTCACACACCATCTACCCCAAACTCAAAGCTAACACACCATCAACCCCAAACTCAAAACTCACACACCATCTACCCCAAACTCAAAACTCACACACCATCTACCCCAAACTCAAAGCTAACACACCATCTACCCCAAACTCAAAACTCACACACCATCTACCCCAAACTCAAAACTCACACACCATCTACCCCAAACTCAAAGCTAACACACCATCTACCCCAAACTCAAAACTCACACACCATCTACCCCAAACTCAAAACTCACACACCATCTACCCCAAACTCAAAACTCACACACCATCTACCCCAAACTCAAAACTCACACACCATCTACCCCAAACTCAAAACTCACACACCATCAACCCCAAACTCAAAACTAACACACCATCTACCCCAAACTCAAAGCTCACACACCATCTACCCCAAACTCAAAACTCACACACCATCAACCCCAAACTCAAAACTAACACACCATCTACCCCAAACTCAAAACTCACACACCATCTACCCCAAACTCAAAACTAACACACCATCTACCCCAAACTCAAAACTCACACACCATCTACCCCAAACTCAAAACTAACACACCATCTACCCCAAACTCAAAACTAACACACCATCTACCCCAAACTCAAAACTCACACACCATCTACCCCAAACTCAAAACTAACACACCATCTACCCCAAACTCAAAACTCACACACCATCTACCCCAAACTCAAAACTCACACACCATCTACCCCAAACTCAAAACTCACACACCATCTACCCCAAACTCAAAACTCACACACCATCTACCCCAAACTCAAAACTCACACACCATCTACCCCAAACTCAAAGCTAACACACCATCAACCCCAAACTCAAAACTGACACACCATCTACCCCAAACTCAAAACTCACACCATCTACCCCAAACTCAAAACTCACACACCATCTACCCCAAACTCAAAACTCACACACCATCAACCCCAAACTCAAAACTCACACACCATCTACCCCAAACTCAAAACTCACACACCATCTACCCCAAACTCAAAACTCACACACCATCTACCCCAAACTCAAAACTCACACACCATCAACCCCAAACTCAAAACTCACACACCATCTACCCCAAACTCAAAACTCACACACCATCTACCCCAAACTCAAAACTAACACACCATCTACCCCAAACTCAAAACTCACACACCATCAACCCCAAACTCAAAACTCACACACCATCTACCCCAAACTCAAAACTCACACACCATCTACCCCAAACTCAAAGCTAACACACCATCTACCCCAAACTCAAAACTCACACACCATCTACCCCAAACTCAAAACTCACACACCATCTACCCCAAACTCAAAGCTAACACACCATCTACCCCAAACTCAAAACTCACACACCATCTACCCCAAACTCAAAACTCACACACCATCTACCCCAAACTCAAAGCTCACACACCATCTACCCCAAACTCAAAACTCACACACCATCAACCCCAAACTCAAAACTAACACACCATCTACCCCAAACTCAAAACTCACACACCATCTACCCCAAACTCAAAACTAACACACCATCTACCCCAAACTCAAAACTCACACACCATCTACCCCAAACTCAAAACTAACACACCATCTACCCCAAACTCAAAACTAACACACCATCTACCCCAAACTCAAAACTCACACACCATCTACCCCAAACTCAAAACTAACACACCATCTACCCCAAACTCAAAACTCACACACCATCTACCCCAAACTCAAAACTCACACACCATCTACCCCAAACTCAAAACTCACACACCATCTACCCCAAACTCAAAACTCACACACCATCTACCCCAAACTCAAAACTCACACACCATCTACCCCAAACTCAAAGCTAACACACCATCAACCCCAAACTCAAAACTGACACACCATCTACCCCAAACTCAAAACTCACACCATCTACCCCAAACTCAAAACTCACACACCATCTACCCCAAACTCAAAACTCACACACCATCAACCCCAAACTCAAAACTCACACACCATCTACCCCAAACTCAAAACTCACACACCATCTACCCCAAACTCAAAACTCACACACCATCTACCCCAAACTCAAAACTCACACACCATCAACCCCAAACTCAAAACTCACACACCATCTACCCCAAACTCAAAACTCACACACCATCTACCCCAAACTCAAAACTCACACACCATCTACCCCAAACTCAAAACTCACACACCATCTACCCCAAACTCAAAACTCACACACCATCTACCCAAAACTCAAAACTAACACACCATCTACCCCAAACTCAAAACTCACACACCATCTACCCCAAACTCAAAACTCACACACCATCTACCCCAAACTCAAAGCTAACACACCATCAACCCCAAACTCAAAACTCACACACCATCTACCCCAAACTCAAAACTCACACACCATCTACCCCAAACTCAAAGCTAACACACCATCTACCCCAAACTCAAAACTCACACACCATCTACCCCAAACTCAAAACTCACACACCATCTACCCCAAACTCAAAGCTAACACACCATCTACCCCAAACTCAAAACTCACACACCATCTACCCCAAACTCAAAACTCACACACCATCTACCCCAAACTCAAAACTCACACACCATCTACCCCAAACTCAAAACTCACACACCATCTACCCCAAACTCAAAACTCACACACCATCAACCCCAAACTCAAAACTAACATACCATCTACCCCAAACTCAAAGCTCACACACCATCTACCCCAAACTCAAAACTCACACACCATCAACCCCAAACTCAAAACTAACACACCATCTACCCCAAACTCAAAACTCACACACCATCTACCCCAAACTCAAAACTCACACACCATCTACCCCAAACTCAAAACTAACACACCATCTACCCCAAACTCAAAACTAACACACCATCTACCCCAAACTCAAAACTAACACACCATCTACCCCAAACTCAAAACTAACACACCATCTACCCCAAACTCAAAACTCACACACCATCTACCCCAAACTCAAAACTCACACACCATCTACCCCAAACTCAAAACTCACACACCATCTACCCCAAACTCAAAACTCACACACCATCTACCCCAAACTCAAAACTCACACACCATCTACCCCAAACTCAAAGCTAACACACCATCAACCCCAAACTCAAAACTGACACACCATCTACCCCAAACTCAAAACTCACACCATCTACCCCAAACTCAAAACTCACACACCATCTACCCCAAACTCAAAACTCACACACCATCAACCCCAAACTCAAAACTCACACACCATCTACCCCAAACTCAAAACTCACACACCATCTACCCCAAACTCAAAACTCACACACCATCTACCCCAAACTCAAAACTCACACACCATCAACCCCAAACTCAAAACTCACACACCATCTACCCCAAACTCAAAACTCACACACCATCTACCCCAAACTCAAAACTCACACACCATCTACCCCAAACTCAAAACTCACACACCATCTACCCCAAACTCAAAACTCACACACCATCTACCCCAAACTCAAAACTCACACACCATCTACCCCAAACTCAAAACTCACACACCATCTACCCCAAACTCAAAACTCACACACCATCTACCCCAAACTCAAAACTCACACACCATCTACCCCAAACTCAAAACTCACACACCATCTACCCCAAACTCAAAACTCACACACCATCTACCCCAAACTCAAAGCTAACACACCATCTACCCCAAACTCAAAACTCACACACCATCTACCCCAAACTCAAAACTCACACACCATCTACCCCAAACTCAAAGCTAACACACCATCTACCCCAAACTCAAAACTGACTCTTATTACACCGGTCTAAGACATCATACTCCTAAACTCGGCATTTCCTGTCTCTGAGATGCCCTTGGACATAGCGATTTGATTTGTATGTTATGGTACAACCCCCCATAATGTACTCCAAATGAAACAGGAGCCTTGTTGAAATACTACAACTTCCCTCCCTGTGGATCAAATCCTACAAAATAACCAACCTTCCCCTAAGAATGACTTTAGCTGCATGTTTTGGCAATGCTTCTTACTTTTCTCCCTTTCTCTCTCTCTCTTGCATCCAAAACCTAGTTGCTCTGAGCCTTTGGAAATGTGTAAATGTATAGTGAAGGGGATGGATCAATGTTGTGCTGTTGAACCCAGAGCCGTAGGTATACTGGGTTCTAACTAACTATCATCCATGAACTCTGTGATGTGTCTGGCTCTGGCTGAACGATTATGTCTGATCAATTACACCTCAGTAGGATTCCCAAAGCACTAAAGAGATTCTTGCAATAAATGTACAGATACGTTTGTATAGATGTTGGGGATCAGATATTCAGGATGATAGTTCCAGCAAGACTTAGTGGGAACTATGAGAATCTGGATATTATAGTCTGATACTGGAGGTTGGACAACATAAAGCGTGCAGTATTCTTAGAGGACATACTGTCTGGATTGGAATAGAAAGCTGGCTAACCTCAACCCAGTCGGACAAGAGTTATACACTCAATGGCGATATTGTGAAGACTTAAGTTTTGAATATACACACAATTATGTATGTAAGTGATTTAAACACAACACACAGATACACATATGCACACACACACACACACACACACACACACACACACACACACACACACACACACACACACACACACACACACACACACACACACACACACACACACACACACACACACACAGACACAGACACACAACCACACTCAAACACACAGAAGCACTGAGCTGTGTTAAAACTGTTGCTATAATTTCTACCTCCTATCTTGCACATTGTATAATTGTATGGCTTGAAGTGATAGAGCCTAACTGAATAAACATATTATTCTCTTCAAATATGATACATAAATGTTCTAATGCAAGAACTTTTAATGAAGTCATGTATTTCAACATATTGAATAAATGATCCACAACATGAAAGTGTTCATGTGTGTAATGTGTTCAAAATGTGTAGCTAGGTTAAACATTTTATAGAAATGCGCTATTCCATTTTATTCTATTCTTATGGAACCACAGATTTAATGTTGCATATTATATATTGTTTGATGTATTAGACTATTAGCCAAGAAACATCTAACTCATGCTTGGGTTAAACCTCTAACTCATGATTGGGTTAATGTACATGTTTTGAGGGCAGTTCCTTTCACCACAAAACTCTCTAAACATCAGACATGTCCCCCCCCATCTAAACTCCCCCTCTTCCGGATTTCTATTGGTTAGTCAGCCCGAAAGCCCATCCTGGTTCGATGGCGTTATCGAATCAAAAGGCTCGATGTCATATGAAGGCTTGTGGTCCCACGGCCCTGCGATCACTCGCGAAGGCTGTCGGGAGGTTTAGTTCAGAAGCTATGCGATAAAATAAACGCCAACGTGGTCAAAAACTACAATACACCGAATTCCCAAGTTCTGTGTGCGTCGTACTCTCCCATTTGACAGGTAAAGAGACACCAGTGAAGAGAGAATTGACAAACAGACTGTCACTACGAGCAAGGACAAGATAATAATGGTAAGAAGGACTGCAGATATTGCAACCTAGTGTGTAGTTGCTTATTTAGTTATCTATTTATGAAAGGTATCTAACGTTCAGGCGTGATATCGCTCTGTGTCGTGATTGGCTAGCCAGACAAGTTTATTATCTGGAGACTAAGCGCTGTCTACTGTAGCTAGGTAACGTTAGCTAGCTAGATGTATTCTAGCCAAGGTAACGTGCTATTTTTACTAATGTTAGTGGGTCATCTCTATTATTAGACTTTGTTTATCTGGGTCTTTCGAGCTATAGTTTCACCTCAAATTCGTCACATTACTGCAGAGAACATACTCTCGAAGCTACTGCTGACAGCACCGCTGGGATGTTGCTAGCGGTCATTTACTGTAGTTGTGCAGTTTGCTGTAAAGATATTCATCCTGTCTGCTTGTGTGTGCGCAATGAGCTTACAGTTTTAGTTAGTTAGCTACATTGGTATAGCCAACTAACTTAGTACTGGTAGTTAACAAACTGAGAGTTGTTGACACTGAACTGTTTCTGTATAAGCATTTTTTGGGGTGGGATAAGCACAAACCAGACCTTTATTTACATGTGATGCTTTGGAAACTAATGCTGTTGTTTTCTATCTCCCTCCTGCTTTTCCCTCACAATCTGAAATGTGCTCTGCTCTCAGGGTGACAGTAGTTGCAGCAACGGGACCCACCACTCTGGGGCGGTGCAGTCAGACCCACAGCTGTTTGAGGCCCAGTTTGAGGAGCTGGTGACCGAGCTCACAGAGCAGGACCTCACAGACTCTGTCCTCGCTGACGCTCTCAACAGACTCCGAGAGGTATGGTGTGTTGTGTTTGGGTGTTTAGGGGTTGTGAGACCACCATAGGAAGGTAATATATATATTTATTTATTTATTCATTCTTCAGATCTATGAGAAGTGTCTAGGGGTAGTTGCTAGGGTTTGATTTGAGAAGCCATACAACTCATCTCTATTTCTCTGTCTCTCTTTCTCTTAGGTGTTGCATTACAACACTCCTGGAGGAAAAAGAAACAGAGGTCTGTCTGTGATTGGCTCTTTGAGGGAGCTTGTTCCTCCCACTGAGCTGACCCAGGATGCTGTGCGACGGGCCCTGCTGGTTGGCTGGTGCATTGAGCTGGTGAGAGACACACACACACACACACAAAGTTATTGCCTCAATTAGCACTTTGCTGAGGTACCACAGTGAAGTGACTGACGCTGCCTTTTTATTTCTCTCTCTCTCTCTCAGCTCCAGGCGTTCTTCTTGGTAGCTGATGACATCATGGATGCTTCAGAGACTCGGAGAGGTCAGCCCTGCTGGTACAAGAGGGTGAGACTGACTGTTATCGCTCTCACAAGAAATATAGTCTAATCTGAAAGCATTGTTATGGTCAGCCAACTGGTTTACCCAAAATTAACTGTAAGCTTACATCAACTTCCATACCTGTCAACAACACCATGTGTCCCTGTTAACATAGTAGACTTCAAAGGGTTTGCTCAGTCAGTAACATAGCTGTTGTTTCTCAGGAGAGAGTGGGTCTGGATGCCATCAATGATTCCTTCCTCCTGGAGGGATCCATCTACAGACTACTGCGCAGACACTGCAGGGCACAGCCCTACTACGTACACCTATTGGAGCTCTTCACTGAGGTACACAAACACACACACACATACTTACACAGCTGACTCTTGTGCTGTAGCTGACTATTGTTTCTCTGTCCCTGTGTGTTTCAGACGTCCTTCCAGACCGAGCTGGGCCAGGCACTGGACCTGATGACCGCTCCTCCTGGTCAAATAGACCTCAACCGCTTCACCATGGAGAGGTTTGTAAGAGGGAGAGGGGTGGGATATAACGATGGAGGGGTATATGGAGATTCAAGGTACAGGTGATTGGGGGGTGTTGAGTGTATTGTTGGGGTCTGGAAGGGTATAATCTTTACTCTTTCTCCCTCCCTCTCCCTGTGTGTCAGATATAAGGCCATAGTAAAGTACAAGACTGCCTTCTACTCCTTCTACCTCCCTGTGGCAGCAGCCATGTACATGGTGAGTGTTTAGTGTTGTGATGTCTGGTCAGTCTCATTATACAAGGTGCAGAAACTCTAACTTATACAAATGGTGTGTCTCCTTCTGAATAATTCCCAGGCGGGCATCGACAGTGAAGAGGAACACAACAACGCCAAACATATCTTACTTGAGATGGGAGAGTTCTTCCAGATACAGGTGAGACCACAGTAATTATATAAGACTGACACACACACACAAACAATGTCATAACAGCATTGTTTTACAATGTTTCTCTGTTGCCAGGATGACTACCTGGATTGCTATGGCGACCCGGCGGTGACAGGGAAGATTGGAACAGACATCCAGGACAACAAATGCGGCTGGCTGGTGGTGACCGCTCTAGGGGTCATGACCCCGGAACAAAGGGCAGAGCTGGAGGTGAGAGGTCAACCATGAACAGTCACAGTTGACCATTGAACTGTAAATACACCTAAGCCATGATGGATGGATGGATGATTGAGGGAATGAATGCATTTATTCACTTCTTTACATAGCTCAATACAGTAAACTGCTCTGACTAGAATATCTCTGGTGAGAAATAATTCACTTTTATTGTCCTCTTCCAGTCATGTTATGGTCGGCATGACAGTGTGGAGAAGGTGAAAGCACTGTACAACACCCTACAGATGCCCACCCTGTACCACCAATACGAAGACGACAGCTATCAGCGCTTACAGAAACTCATCGCGCGTCACGCCCAAAACCTTCCACACGCAGTTTTCCTCAACTTTGCCAAGAAAATCTACAAGAGAAACAAGTGAACACTATGATGAGACTGTTTTTATTTAGTGTGTGTTGCACTGTAGCTGGACTGAGGAGGGCTAGTTGGTGTGGCTGCTTCCATTTCGGTCCCTTGCTCCTACCCCTTCAGTGAACACCATGGGGTTAAGGGCTAGGGCAGGGCTCTCCAACCCTGGTCCTGGAGAGCTACCATCCTGTAGGTTTTCGCTCCAACCCTAATCTAACGCACCTGATTGTAATAAGAGTGGCAACCTACAGGAGGGTAGCTCTCCAGGAACAGGGTTGGGGAGCCCTGGGTTAGGTTATGGGTCTAGGGACCTACAATAGAACAGGGCTTTAGTTTGGACTGCGAGTGAACCTGGTTGAGATTAGACCAGTCTTAAACCTGGTCTTCAAGGACCCCTGTGTGTGCCCATTTTTGTTCTCCATAATATTATTTTTAATTATGTACAAAATAACTGATTACTCAAACTGGTAATACCATGTCATCAAAAAGTATGTCTGTCTCTGTATCAATCTCTTTATTTATTGATGATGACGTGAGTATGACATGTCACTGTTAGCAGCTGTCTGCGCTAGAATCCTGTGGATTTGATGATGATGATGATGATGATGATGATGATGATGATGATGGCAGGGAGTGACATTGGTTGATGATCACATCAATCAGGATGACAACCTGGGGCCCTGTTTGGCATAGGGCTCTGGTCTCTACCGGCATAGGGCTCTGGTCTCTACCGGCAGGGGGCTCTGGTCTCTACCGGCAGGGGGCTCTGGTCTCTACCGGCAGAGTGAATGGACTAGAGCAGGAAGCGAAAGGAACAATCCTGCTGTCTCTCACTGTCTTTGTATTATGTTTTCTCTATCTCCCTCTGTGTATAATCATCTCTTTCTAATTACTACTGTACCTGCTGCTATTGCTTTTAATAAAGAAATGTGACCAACATGGGTTTAATATTCAGACCTTTTGTGGAAAACAATATAGTACAGTGAGCAGTAACATTGTGTATGGCTTTCCATCATGATTCATAAAGACAATTAGTCTATTTTTCACGGTTCCTGTGTTTAATAAGGAAACAGTGTAGCCCTGTCTTCCTCGATCAGTGTGACAAGGTTACTATACAGCATGTGCTTTTACCATGTTACCTTCCATTTCCACTGAGAATGAAAGAGAATAATAAAGATGGAGGGAGTGTGATGGCGGATAGAAAGAATGGTTCCAATACTAGAGATCAAAGAGAATACGGTAGAAGATTCCGTAGTTATTGTCTTTTTCTTGGAGGGAGGAAGCAAAGGCTGAGAGGGATGCAAGGAGCTGACAGATGAACAGAGAGGGAGATTGATTGGTGAGGCAGAAGAGGGGTGTGGTCCCGGCGGATGACGAAAGATAAGGTGGTCGCGAGAGAAGAGAGCTCTCGCTTTAACCATTGGAGAGGCTGTTCGTTGGTCGGACGGGGTTGCGCGCTCGCATCCGTTTACCGAGAACGGATTCTGCATCTCCATCTTCTCCTCAACGAAGCTGATGGTGAGTCAAATATCTCACAATCATATGATTATAGCTGTTGTTGATCAAATGCTCTCTATTTACCGAGATCTAGGCTATACGTTTTGCTATGCTTTCAACACCTGCCCACATCCCCAGATCCAGATAACCAATGTCAATAACCGTTTTCTTGATTTATAGCCTACGGTTGTTTACTAGAATGACAGATGTAATCATGTTGTAGTTAATTTAATAAACATTGCGATACATTTTGTCATAGTAGCGGGGGGTGGCTGTGTCAGGACGATGCGGCTTGAGGTACCCCCTCTCTCCCCCCTCCTCCTTTCCACGGTCTCCATCCGCCACTTCAGGTCGATAAATCCGATGGTAAATACCGAAAATCCAGCAGATGATGTGCTCTGCGGTTACGGGACGTTATTCTAACGGTTCTGAACAGGGCGACGTGTCCCAGGCCCGATCTAAGCGCTGTTCAGGTTATGATTAATATGGGCCTACCTTCTCCCCGTTTGATGTGAAGGGCACGGTGCTGCTGGGGAGGAATATGTGTTCAGCCTTGGCAGTGGATGAGTTTTAAAAGACAGCCTGTACGTTAGTCATTGCGCAACTGAGAATTTGATTATCTAAATAATTAGATCTTGTTTACTAAAGATGTTTGTACTAGGCTATATATTGGGGCAGCAGGTTGGTGAGCGTTGGGCCAGTAACAGAAAGGTTGCTAGATCGACAAGGTAAAAATCTGTCGTTCTGCCCCTGAGCAAGGCAGTTAACCCACTGTTCCTAGACCGTCATTGTAAGAATTTGTTCAACATTTATTTTAATGCAAATAAGCTTGGAATTGAGATAGTTCATTTTGATTTATCATGATTCAATTTACTTGGCCTATATATTTGTCAGAGAGAGAATGAGAGTTACAGTAATCCTTTCTCACTCCATCAAGCTGAATCTCAGAGTAGACTGGGATGCTGAAGGACAACAGTCCTTCATTAGTTCCCAACTGTTTTCATGGAGATCTCCTCCTATCACTGACATTGCATTTAGGTGTGTGTGTGTGTGTGTGTGTGTGTGTGTGTGTGTGTGTGTGTGTGTGTGTGTGTGTGTGTGTGTGCGCGCGCATGTGTCTGTCTCTGTCTGTTTATATATAGAGAGAGGGAGGGAGGATAGGAGTGAGGAGAGATGGATTTAATTTTCATCTAACTGGTCCCAGCACTGAGGAGGTAATTAATTATACAGCAGAAAATGCCCAATAGTTATATGGAACAAACCAGGGGATTTAACTTGTAAGATTTCTTATGAACAAGAACAAGCTGGTCCCTTGTACAGTTAGAGGAGCACAGAATCCTCTCATCTCTATTATCTACTGTGCCTCTATTGACTGCATGTCTCTTTTGATGTTGCAGGATCTTTGGAGTCAAGCCAAGATGTGACCGTCACGTTTTGGATCTCTTCATCCTTTAGATAGAAAACAGAACCCCTGTTTCTATAGAAACAGAAATAATTGACAATTAGAAAACTATTATTCCTAAAATGCACTCCTCTAGCCGAACCTTCGCTCCGCCCTTGAGGCCTCGTCGCATCGACACGAGCAGGCGGACCACCACCGCAGCGGAACCAAAGCCACACGGCCCTGTTTCCCAGAGGGAAGACAAAAACATGAACACCATTTCCTCTTCCTCTCCTCGGCGCGCCACCAAAGCGACCCCTGAGTCTTCCAGGACCAGGGTGGGGGTCCAGCCTCGTGCCCCCTTGGGTCAGTCCAGATTGGGCTTACAGAGAAACACAGCTCCCCTCTCTACGACCAAACCCAAACCCAAACCTAAAAGTGTCCGTGCAGCAGCAGCTGTGTCGAAACGTGCCCCTTTTCCTCCTCCTCTTCCTCTTCTTCCTCATCTGGACCCCAACTGTAATGAACCCAGCCTGCCTTGTCTGTGTTGCGACGGCCATTCCCCCCAGGACAATAACAGTCTGTTCAACCACAACCACAACAACAACAATACCATCTCCATCAGACAGCAGCTGAAGCTTCAGCCCCCTCCACCACCTCCCCTGCTACCCCAGAGACAGGAGGGGACAGGGGGCAAGACCAAGACACAGGCCAGCCCCTCTCAGCCCCAGCCTCAGGTCCTGGCCCCAGCCTGCCCCCCTAATGCCCTGGAACTGGAGAAAGGAACACAAGTTGAGGAGAATGCAGATGTTAACAAGAACACAGATGTGGTCATAGACAACAAGAAAGAAACGGAGGAAGAGATGGATGACAAGAAAGAAACAGAGGAGGAAGAGGAAAACAGTGTTGATGTTGAAGTTGATGATGAGGAGGAGGGAGATGATGATGATGATGATGACGACACATTGGTCCCATCGTGCTGCGACTGCCCTCCCTCTCTCCTGGATCTCTCCCTGACCTCCTCCACCTCCTCATCCTCCACTTCCATCAGCTCCTGCTCCGATCTGGAGTCAGACTGCGCCGATCTCTCCACCTCTCTCTCGTCCTCTGGCCACAAGTGGAACGCTGATCTGTCAATTTCTCAGGACCACACTCACATTCATGTTCCTGAACGCTACCCAGCCTCCCGTTACCCCCCTGTCCTGCACCTCAACCCCAAACCCCCCTCTGTCTCTCGTTGCCCTTCCTCCCCCCCACACGCCTGCTCCCCAGACGAGGGCTACCCCTCCGCCCCCGCCTCCCCCTCCTCCTCTGACTACCTGGGGGTCAAAGGTCAGACAGGCTTAGGGTCAGAGGTTGCCAAACTAGGCCTCCTGGACTTCCTGGAGTCAGTGGGAGACTTTGGAAAGATGGAGCGCTTTAGCCAGGTGATTCAGGTGGCTCGCTGGGACCTGGAGGGGGATCCTCAAGGGGATCTACTGAGGGATCGACTGGATCACCTGGACCGACTGGAGAGTGTCAACAGGCAGGTGAAGCTGGCCCACATCACCAGGCTCCATGAGAAGGGACTGGATCTAGGCGATCTGGGCAAGGAGGATCTCTCTGATGTTCTGGATGAGATGGGGAACGTGGATATGTCTTGGAAGCTGTATAAGGGCCGGGGAGGGTCTTTGGGAGATTCCCAGGAGTTCTCTGATGCTGGAGTGGACCTGACAGCACCTTCAGACTGTGACGAGCCCCTGGTCTCACAATCAGAGACCTCTTCGCCCATAGAGCTCCCACCGAGACCCCCCAAACCCCCTGCCCGCTATGCCAGCGTGAACTCTGAACTCCACACCTACATCAACATCAGCCGTGATATCACCCCCTCCGTCTCTGTCTGCACCTCTCCATCCTCATCCCCCACTTTCTACACCTTCAGGTGTGAGAAGGCCCTCCCTCCTTCCCCACGCTCCATCCCCCCTCCTCTTCTCTGTCAGCCCATCCCTTACTTTACTCTCTACAAATCTTCCCCTCTCCCATTCTCCCTCCCCTCCTCCACTCCCCCCATCCCTCCCCCTCGGAGGAAGCACCTAGCCCGTAAGGAGGCTCAGCGTCTCGCCACCCTCCAAGCAGGATGCGGGAAGACCCCCCTGTCCCTCTCCCCTCCCAACTCTCGCCCCCCTCCTCTCCCCCCTGCCCCCACCATTTCCATCTCCAACTCCACCACCCCCCCTGCCATCCCTCCCCCGCCCTCTCTCCCCCCTCCTCCCTCTTTCCATGCGTTGGATGATGAGATCCGTAAGCTACTGGTGCTAGCAGGACTGACCCAGGCTGAGCTCCTCAAACTCAGCCCAGAGCTGGGGGTTTGTGTAGGGGGACTGGAGGAGGAGGGAGAGGGGGAGACCCACCACACCTCCAGACCTGGACAGACACAAGATAGAGGGATGAGGAGAAAAGAGGAGAAGGCTAAGGAGCAGTATGATATAGATGGGTTGGCTGTGGATGGATGGAGAGATGGAGGAGGGAGGTCAGAGGTGGAGAGGGATAGAGAGACTGATATATTTGGAGGAGTAAAGGAGGATGAGGGAGAGAAAGAGGAGAGCAGAGATGTGTTTAGAACCACGTCTTTCACTGACATGGCGAGAAGGAGGAAGAGAAACAGCGGGTTTGGGGCTAACGTTAGCCTAGCATCTGACTCCTACTACAGCACTGGCAATACCAACACCTCTAACAATGTTAACTTCGAGACTTTCAAATATTCCCCTGTGCTCTCGGAAACCCCTCCCCCTCCTCCTCCGCGTCCCTTACCCCCTGTCCCCCCTACCCTGCCCCCCCTCAAAGTTTGCACCCTACTCGCCAACTCTTTACGCCCTGAGCGATTTGATTGGCTCATGGCTTTCTCCCCCGATGGTGAAACCCTGACCCTGCCCCCGCCCTTGGAAGTTAGAAAATCCAATGAGGAAACCCTGAAGAAATCTACTTCCGGGTCAACGTCGTCATCTGGGTCAACGTCAGGGTCGGGTTCAAAAGTGATGACCTTCAAAGAACTGCGTAACCGTAGCAAACACAGCTCCCCGGCCTACCAACTAATAACTGAACCGGATCCTGATCCCACAGTCATAACCCCTGACCCTGACTTCCTCTACAACCTCAAGTGGAGGAGGGAAAAGACGGACAGTGACGGAATCCAATGGGAGTACACCTCCCAGGCCCAGGCCACCTTCCTGCAACCACCTCCCCTCACCTCATTGGCTGCTTTTAGGGAAATGTTCCAGAAAGCAGAGGATGCGATTGGACAACCCCAGTTATGTCCCTCGCAGCGGATTGGGTGCTCAGCCAGTGAAGGGAACCTGTGGAGGATGGATGGACAGAGAAAAGAGGAGGGAGAAAAGAGGAAAGAAGAGGTAGAGGAAGAAGAGGTGGAGGTGAGAGGAACAGCTGATGGAGGAAGAACCTGGGAGTCAAGAACTACAGGTGAGTTAGATGATGATGATGATGACTATAGGCCTAGTTGCTGACTGTGAGGTGCTGATTTGGGGTGAAAATGTGGAGGTAGTAACAAACTACAGTATTCACTGAAGCCACCTTCCATCTAATATTATGTACACAACACCACATCTGAAACTGTGTCTTCTCATGGGAATAAAAACTAAACCAGCAGAGAGAAGGGTGACAAAAACACGGGGAGAATTCTCCGCATTCCAGAGTAGAGGGAAAGAGAAATAAGGGGAACAAGAGAGAGATGCATACATAGATGGGTGCAGTGGAATGTAGTTTCTATCTAGGATGGACAGATAGATGATGGAGATGGAAAGGAGGAGAGAAAAAGGACTAGATGGGCTGCACTCATTCTTTTTCAGGGATGGACAGGTGAGTGTATGGGGCAGAGTGGGAGAGGGAGACAGAGAGGGAGGAAGAGTATGGGGCAGAGTGGGAGAGGGAGACAGAGAGGGAGGAAGAGTATGGGGCAGAGTGGGAGAGGGAGACAGAGAGGGTGGAAGAGTATGGGGCAGAGTGGGAGTGGGAGGAAGAGTTTGGGGCAGAGTGGGAGAGGGAGACAGAGAGGGAGGAAGAGATGGTGGAATCTCTTCAGTGCTTCCTGTGGGCCTGGTGTGATGTCATCACTGCCTTATTCAATTATTCATCCAATGTGCAGACCGGGGGGGAAGTAATGGAGTACCCACAGCTATCTCCTTCTAGCTCACACTCTCTCTCTCTCCATCTCCCTCTAGCTCACCCTCTCTCTCTCCTTCTAGCTCACCCTCTCTCTCCCCATCTCCCTCTAGCTCACCCTCTCTCTCTCTCCCCCCCCATCTCTCTCTCTCCCCATCTCCTCTCTCTCTCTCTCTCCATCTCCCTCTAGCTCACCCTCTCCCTCTCCCCATCTCTCTCCCTCCCCCCACATCTCCCCAACTCCTCTCTCTCTCTCGCCATCTCCTAGCTCTCTCTCGCCATCTCCTAGCTCTCTCTCCCCATCTCCCTCTCTCTCCCCATCTCCTCTCTCTCTCCCCATCTCCCTCTCTCTCCCCATCTCCCTCTCTCTCCCCATCTCCCTCTCTCTCCCCAATCTCCCTCTCTCTCCCCCATCTCCCTCTCTCTACCCATCTCCCTCTCTCCCCATCTCCCTCTCTCTCTCCCCATCTCCCTCTCTCTCTCCCCATCTCCCTCTCTCTTTCCCCATCTCCCTCTCTCTCTCCCCATCTCCCTCTCTCTCTCCCCATCTCCCTCTCTCTCTCCCCATCTCCCTCTCTCTCTCCCCATCTCCCTCTCTCTCTCCCCATCTCCCTCTCTCTCTACCCATCTCCCTCTCTCTCTACCCATCTCCCTCTCTCTCTCCCCATCTCCCTCTCTCTCTCCCCATCTCTCTCTCTCCCCATCTCCCTCTCTCTCTACCCATCTCCCTCTATCTCTACCCATCTCCCCCTCTCTCCCCATCTCCCTCTCTCCCCCCATCTCCCCCTCTCTACCCATCTCCCTCTCTCTACCCATCTCCCTCTTTCTCTACCCATCTCCCTCTCTCTACCCATCTCCCTCTCTCTTCCCATCTCCATCTCTCTCTCGGTCTCCCCTTCCCTCTATCATGCTCTCTCTCTCTCCACTATCTGGTGAGTCATTGGTTCATGTTTTGTTGCCTACTTCCTCCTGTCTCTCTTCTGTCCTTGACCTCTCACTCACTCCTTTCTCCTCTATCTTCCATCTTTCTTTTTTCCAGACTGTTCTCCCCTTCCCAGAATGGCTGAGATTCATACTATAGGCTACCTTTAGAGTGGTTCTTAAGAGGTATGATTTTTTAATGCCGATACAGATTATTGGAGGACCAAAAAAGCCGATACCGATTTATCGGCCAATTTTTATATATATATTTGTAATAATGACAATTACAACCATACTGAATGAACACTTATTTTAACTTAATATAATACATCAATAAAATTAATTTAGCCTCAAATAAATAATGAAACATGTTCAATTTGGTTTAAATAATGCAAAAACAAAGTGTTGGAGAAGAAAGTAAAAGTGCAATATGTGCCATGTAAAAAAGCTAACGTTTAAGTTCCTTACTCAGAACATGAGAACATATGAACGTTGGTGGTTCCTTTTAACATGAGTCTTCAATATTCCCAGGTAAGAAGTTTTAGGTTGTAGTTATTATAGGACTATTTCTCTCTATACCATTTGTATTTCATATACCTTTGACTATTGGATGTTCTAATAGGTACTTTAGTATTGCCAGCCCAATGTCGGGAGTTGATAGGTTTGGAGTCATAAACAGCGCAATGCTTGATGCACAGCGAAGAACTGCTGGCAAAACGCAGTAAAGTGCTGTTTGAATGAATGCTTACGAGCCTGCTATTGCCTACCACCGCTCAGTCAGACTGCTATATCAAATATCAAATCATAGACTTAATTATAATATAATGACACACAGAAATACGAGCCTTAGGTCATTAATATGGTCAAATTCGGAAGCTATCATTTTGAAAGCAAAATGTTTATTCTTTCAGTGAAATATGGAACCGTTCTGTATTTTATCTAACGGGTGGCATCCATAAGTCTAAATATTCTTGTTACATTGTACAACCTTCAATGTTATGTCATAATTAAATAAAATTCTGGCAAATTAGTTCGCAACAAGCCAGGCGGCCCAAACTGTTGCATATACCCTGACTCTGTGTGCAATGAACGCAAGAGAAATGACACAATTTCCCTAGTTTAATATTGCCTGCTAACCTGGATTTCTTTTAGCTAAATATGCAGGTTTAAAAATATATACTTCTGTATATTGATTTTAAGAAAGGCATTGATGTTTATGGCTAGGTACATTCGTGCAACGATTGTGCTTTTTTTAAATCATCCCCCGTTTGGCGAAGTTGGCTGTTTTTGTTAGGAAGAAATAGTCTTTACAGTTCGCAACGAGCCAGGCGGCCCAAACTGCTACATATACCCTGACTCTGTTGCACAGAACGCAAGAGAAGTGACACAATTTCCCTAGTTAAAATAAATGTATGTTAGCAGGCAATATTAACTAAATATGCAGGTTTAAAAATATATACAGTGGGGCAAAAAAGTATTTAGTCAGCCACCAATTGTGCAAGTTCTCCCACTTAAAAAGATGAGAGAGGCCTGTAATTTTTATCATAGGTACACTTCAACTATGACAGACAAAATTAGAAAAAAAATCCAGAAAATCACATTGTAGGATTTTTAATGAATTTATTTGCAAATTATGGTGGAATTATTGTTTTTTATAAGATAAGTTTAATGCTTGCTAGCACCTTACTAGCTAGCACCTTACTTTGGCTCCTTGCTGCACTCGCATAACAAGTAGTCAGCCTGCCACCCAGTCTCCTCGTGGAGTGCAATGTAATCAGCCATGATCGGTGTCCAAAAATGCCGATTACCAATTGTTATGAAAACTTGAAATCGGCCCTAATTAACCGGCCATTCCGATTAATCGGTCGACCTCTAGTTCTTAGTTCCATAGGCTGAAGGGCTGAATACCTCTATTCATTTGTATTTCAACTTCACAGCTTTATTGTTTTGATAACAATGTACATTGTTACAAGTCATTTCATTGTGTGATTATTGTCTGAAATATATATTTGTTATTTTTCTATTCAAAGTCACAATGTACATTTCAGGAGAAATGTTGAATGTATGTGTGTGTGTGCGTGTGAATGTGTGTGTAGCGTGCTTCCCTCTGTGTGTATGTAAAAGCCAAGAGTTATGTGTGGTTATGTGTGGTCAATTCAGACCAGACTATTTGTCACGTGTACAGCTTTAAGAACCAAACAGGAGGGGCTCCATCTACCAACCAATGGCAGAGACTTATTTCACAGTAGCGCAAAATAAACCAGGAAGTGTAATGTGTGGCTGCATCTGAGAGACAGTCAGATCAACTCAAGGCTAAACCAAGGTATGGTAGTTAACACGCTCTGTGTAGCCTCTCTCTCTGTCACGGTGATATTAAATGAGACAATGTATTTCTGTGCAGAATGGACTTCTAGTCAGCATAGGCTATTATCCAATCATCTCCAAGGAGACAGAGAGATAGGCAGTGCACAGCCAGGCAGGAACAGAACTCTCCATAGCCTGACTCAGCATAACCAACGGTACTTTTCTCTGCTAGAGAGAGGGAAAGAAAAAGAGAGAGATAGAAGGTGAAGATAGAGGACAGCATACCACTACTGTACAGAGAGAGGACAGCATACCACTACTGTACAGAGAGAGAGAGAGAACAGCATACCACTACTGTACAGAGAGAGGACAGCATACCACTACTGTACAGAGAGAGAGAGAGAACAGCATACCACTACTGTACAGAGAGAGGACAGCATACCACTACTGTACAGAGAGAGAGAGAGAACAGCATACCACTACTGTACAGAGAGAGGACAGCATACCACTACTGTACAGAGAGAGGACAGCATACCACTACTGTACAGAGAGAGAGAGAGAACAGCATACCACTACTGTACAGAGAGAGAACAGCCTACCACTACTGTACAGAGAGAGAGAGAGAGAGAGAGCACAGCATACCACTACTGTACAGAGAGAGAGAGAGAGAACAGCATACCCCTACTGTACAGAGAGAGGACAGCATACCACTACTGTACAGAGAGGGAGAGAGAGGACAGCATACCACTACTGTACAGAGAGAGAGAGGACAGCATACCACTACTGTACAGAGAGAGAGAGGACAGCATACCACTACTGTACAGAGAGAGAGATGACAGCATACCACTACTGTACAGAGAGAGAGAGAGAGGACAGCATACCATTACTGTACAGAGAGAGAGAGAGAGAGAGAGAGAGAGAGGACAGCATACCATTACTGTACAGAGAGAGAGAGAGAGAGAGAGAGAGAGAGAGAGAGGACAGCATACCACTACTGTACAGAGAGAGAGAGAGAGAGAGAGAGAGAGAGAGAGAGAGAGAGAGAGGACAGCATACCACTACTGTACAGAGAGAGAGAGAGAACAGCATACCACTACTGTACAGAGAGAGAGAGAACAGCATACCACTACTGTACAGAGAGAGAGAACAGCATACCACTACTGTACAGAGAGAGAGAGAGAGAGAGAGAGAGAGAGAGAGAGAGAGGACAGCATACCACTACTGTACAGAGAGAGAGAGAGAGAGAGAGAGAGAGAGAGAGGACAGCATACCACTACTGTACAGAGAGAGAGAGAGAACAGCATACCACTAGTGTACAGAGAGAGAGAGAACAGCATACCACTACTGTACAGAGAGAGAGAACAGCATACCACTACTGTACAGAGAGAGAGAACAGCATACCACTACTGTACAGAGAGAGATAGTACAGCATACCACTACTGTACAGAGAGAGAGAACAGCATACCACTACTGTACAGAGAGAGATAGTACAGCATACCACTACTGTACAGAGAGAGATAGTACAGCATACCACTACTGTACAGAGAGAGATAGTACAGCATACCACTACTGTACAGAGAGAGATAGTACAGCATACCACTACTGTACAGAGAGAGAGAACAGCATACCACTACTGTACAGAGAGAGATAGTACAGCATACCACTACTGTACAGAGAGAGATAGTACAGCATACCACTACTGTACAGAGAGAGAGAACAGCATACCACTACTGTACAGAGAGAGAGAACAGCATACCACTACTGTACAGAGAGAGGTAGTACAGCATACCACTACTGTACAGAGAGAGATAGTACAGCATACCACTACTGTACAGAGAGAGATAGTACAGCATACCACTACTGTACAGAGAGAGATAGTACAGCATACCACTACTGTACAGAGAGAGAGAACAGCATACCACTACTGTACAGAGAGAGAGAACAGCATACCACTACTGTACAGAGAGAGAGAACAGCATACCACTACTGTACAGAGAGAGATAGTACAGCATACCACTACTGTACAGGCGGGGTTGAAATAATAGTGAACGACTGTGAGAGTAGGAAACGAAAGAGAAAGGCTTCTCTAAACCTGAACGTTGACTCCTCTGTTCATGAACCACCTCCATTGACTCTGTCATGTATTGTGGTCAGTCTGTGTGTGTCTGTTGGGTCAGACTATTGGACATATGTTGTTGTGTGGTACTGGGTGGTGTACTGCGTTACTGCATGTTGTGGTGGGGATCTACTGGTTTACATTGCATTCTTCTCTCAACAGACACTAACATTCTCTCCATCTCTCTCTCTTCCCAATTTATTTGCAACATACACTTTTGCTCCTCTCCTTGTTCTCATCCCTCTTTCCCATCCGTCCTTCCAACGTTTGTCCATGGCTCTGCTTCTCCTTCACCTTCCCCTCTTCTCTGCTTTCGCTTGTCCTCCGGCCCCTAACTACCCCTACCTGCCCCCAACTACCCCTACATACCCCTACCTGCCCCACCTACCCCTACCTACCCCTACCTGCCCCAACTACCCCTACCTGCCCCCAACTACCCCTTCCTGCCCCCAACTACCCCTACCTGCCCCCAACGACCCCTACCTGCCCCCAACGACCCCTACCTGCCCCCAACGACCCCTACCTGCCCCCAACTACCCCTGCCTACCCCCAACTACCCCTACCTACCCCCAACTACCGCTTCCTGCCCCCAACTACCCCTACCTGCCCCCAACTACCCCTGCCTACCCCCAACTACCCCTGCCTGCCCCCAACTACCCCTACCTGCCCCCAACTACCGCTTCCTGCCCCCAACTACCCCTACCTGCCCCCAACGACCCCTACCTGCCCCCAACTACCCCTACCTACCCCCAACTACCCCTACCTACCCCCAACTACCGCTTCATGCCCCCAACTACCCCTACCTGCCCCCCTACCCACACACACCACTTACTCACACTCCTACCCCCTGAATGCCCCCCTTGTCCACCTACCTCAAATCCCCATTTCCACCTCAACCTGCCCCTGTTACTCATACTCCTCTCCCTTCTCCCCTCCTCTCCTTTGCCCCTTTTGGCTGGGCAGTGTCCTCACCCCCTCTCTCCCTGGCCCACTCCCAGCCCTCCTCCTATTTCCTCCACCCTTACCGCCCAGGATACTGTGGTGCTCATACGAGACCAGTCCCCAGGACCCAACCTCACAGCCACACTGAAATCCAGTCCACAGCCATAGGCCCTAACCCCTACACTACCCAGTCCACGGCCCCTAACCCCTACACTACCCAGTCCACGACCCCTAACCCCTACACTACCCAGTCCATGACCCCTAACCCCTACACTACCCAGTCCACGACCCCTAACCCCTACACTACCCAGTCCACGACCCCTAACCCCTACACTACCCAGTCCACGACCCCTAACCCCTACACTACCCAGCTATCTAACCCCTTTGCTACACCATACACTCACACAGATTTAAATGAAGACAGCCATGGAACTTATTCTGAGAATGATATTGATTCTGGATATAGTGACTATTTTAAGAAGGATGGAGGCCTAGACTCTGCACATCGTTTTGGAAAGGACTTCAAGAGCAACATTGATAGTTTGTATCGTTATGTGAATGAGTCCAAGACTAAAGAAAAGCTGGAGTATGGCTTTGTCTCTGAATCCATCACTGACTTTGACTCCCTCTACTGCACCGCTAACGTCACTGATAAACAGCCTCACACCGGCTCACACACACTCGTCAGCAATGACACACACACTCAAGGCTGCACCACCCCATATAAAAACGTTGACGCGATGATGATGGCATATGCCAAAACACACACTGTCGGTTCCCTTGGTCGCACTGACACACACACACACACCTCTCACCCTGGCCAGAGCAGAACCTCTAAAGATCTCCCTCCCCTCCCTACCTGGTACCTCTACCACCCCAAAAACTGTCCCATCCACAGGGGTGCCCCTCCCCGCCTCTCCCCCATCGGGGCTCTCGACCCCCCCTATCGCTCTGGAGCCCCCCCTCCGGGCCTGGACGCGTCCTGCCTCAGCTCACCCCTGTTCCCCCGCTCTCACACCCTCCCTGCCCTGGCCGCCCCCCTCTACTACCCCTTCCTCTACCCCCCTATCCCCCCCAGGAAAACTTCAGACCCCCCAAAACTCATCCAGGTTCCGCCGCTGCCGCCTGCACTGAGTAAGAGCTCTCTCTCTCACACTCCCTCCCCCTGTCTAACACCCTGCTCGCCTGTCTGTCTAACACCCTGCTCGCCTGTCTGTCTAACACCCTGCTCGCCTGTCGGTCACTCTGTCTGTCTGTCTAACACCCTGCTCGCCTGTCTGTCACTCCGTTAGTCTGTCTAACACCCTGCTCGCCTGTCTGTCTGTCACTCCGTTAGTCTGTCTAACACCCTGCTCGCCTGTCTGCCACTCTGTCTGTCTGTCTAACACCCTGCCTGGAACCGACAGTGTGTGTTCTGTCTGTCACTCCGTTAGTCTGTCTAACACCCTGCTCGCCTGTCTGCCACTCTGTCTGTCTGTCTAACACCCTGCTTGCCTGTCTGTCTGTCTGTCTGTCTGTGTGTATATCTACATCTCTATCTCCCTGTCAGTCTGTCTGTCACCCTGTCTGTCTAACACCCTGCTCGCCTGTCTGTCTGTCTGTCTGTCTAACACCCTGCTCGTCTGTCTGTCTGTCTGTCTGTCTGTCTGTCTGTCTGTCTGTCTGTCTGTCTATCTGTCTGTCTGTATATCTACATCTCTATCTCCCTGTCAGTCTGTCTGTCACCCTGTCTGTCTAACACTCTGCTCGCCTGACTGTCACTCTGTCTAACACCCTGCTCGTCTGTCTGTCACTCTGTCTGTCTGTCTAACACCCTGCTCGTCTGTCTGTCACTCTGTCTGTCTGTCTAACACCCTGCTCACCTGTCTGTCTGTCAGTCTGTCTGTCTGTGTGTATATCTACATCTCTATCGCCCTGTCAGTCTATCTGTCTGTTTGTCTGTCTGTAATCTGTCTGTCCGTCTGAGTGTGTATACAGTGCCTTGCGAAAGTATTCGGCCCCCTTGAACTTTGCGACCTTTTGCCACATTTCAGGCTTCAAACATAAAGATATAAAACTGTATTTTTTTGTGAAGAATCAACAACAAGTGGGACACAATCATGAAGTGGAACGACATTTATTGGATATTTCAAACTTTTTTAACAAATCAAAAACTGAAAAATTGGGCGTGCAAAATTATTCAGCCCCTTTACTTTCAGTGCAGCAAACTCTCTCCAGAAGTTCAGTGAGGATCTCTGAATGATCCAATGTTGACCTAAATGACTAATGATGATAAATACAATCCACCTGTGTGTAATCAAGTCTCCGTATAAATGCACCTGCACTGTGATAGTCTCAGAGGTCCGTTAAAAGCGCAGAGAGCATCATGAAGAACAAGGAACACACCAGGCAGGTCCGAGATACTGTTGTGAAGAAGTTTAAAGCCGGATTTGGATACAAAAAGATTTCCCAAGCTTTAAACATCCCAAGGAGCACTGTGCAAGCGATAATATTGAAATGGAAGGAGTATCAGACCACTGCAAATCTACCAAGACCTGGCCGTCTCTCTAAACGTTCAGCTCATACAAGGAGAAGACTGATCAGAGATGCAGAAAAGAGGCCCATGATCACTCTGGATGAACTGCAGAGATCTACAGCTGAGGTGGGAGACTCTGTCCATAGGACAACAATCAGTCGTATATTGCACAAATCTGGCCTTTATGGAAGAGTGGCAAGAAGAAAGCCATTTCTTAAAGATATCAATAAAAAGTGTTGTTTAAAGTGTGCCACAAGCCACCTGGGAGACACACCAAACATGTGGAAGAAGGTGCTCTGGTCAGATGAAACCAAAATTGAACTTTTTGGCAACAATGCAAAACGTTATGTTTGGCGTAAAAGCAACACAGCTCATCACCCTGAACACACCATCCCCACTGTCAAACATGGTGGTGGCAGCATCATGGTTTGGGCCTGCTTTTCTTCAGCAGGGACAGGGAAGATGGTTAAAATTGATGGGAAGATGGATGGAGCCAAATACAGGACCATTCTGGAAGAAAACCTGATGGAGTCTGCAAAAGACCTGAGACTGGGACAGAGATTTGTCTTCCAACAAGACAATGATCCAAAACATAAAGCAAAATCTACAATGGAATGGTTCAAAAATAAACATATCCAGGTGTTAGAATGGCCAAGTCAAAGTCCAGACCTGAATCCAATCAAGAATCTGTGGAAAGAACTGAAAACTGCTGTTCACAAATGCTCTCCATCCAACCTCACTGAGCTCGAGCTGTTTTGCAAGGAGGAATGGGAAAAAATGTCAGTCTCTCGATGTGCAAAACTGATAGAGACATACCCCAAGCGACTTACAGCTGTAATCGCAGCAAAAGGTGGCGCTACAAAGTATTAACTTAAGGGGGCTGAATAATTTTGCACGCCCAATTTTTCAGTTTTTGATTTGTTAAAAAAGTTTGAAATATCCAATAAATGTCGTTCCACTTCATGATTGTGTCCCACTTGTTGTTGATTCTTCACAAAAAAATACAGTTTTATATCTTTATGTTTGAAGCCTGAAATGTGGCAAAAGGTCGCAAAGTTCAAGGGGGCCGAATACTTTCGCAAGGCACTGTATCTATCTCAGTCTCTGTCTGTTTGTATACCAGTCTGCCTGTTTGTCTGTAGTCTGTCTGTTTGTCTGTTTGTATATCAGTCCGTCTGTTTGTCTGTAGTCTGTCTGTCTGTTTGTATATCTATATCTCTGTCTGTCAGTCTGTCTCTCCATGCTGTTGTGTGTCTGTGTTGCATGGAGTGCTGAAATAGACACCTCACCTTAATAAAGCTATGACCTTCAGCTTCTGTTGAACCATGATAATCACTGTGACGGTTATTATCACACTTTAGTGTATGCATGAATGTGTGCATTGGTGTAGGTGCGTGTGTTTGGGTGTGACTATACATGATGTGTTTAATGTAGCGGTGAATGGCTATAAACTGGGCTGAACACTAACCTTCTACAGTGTTTATGTTTCATCATGAGGTCAGACTAAGGAATGTTCTCACACCTTACTGATATCACAGGAGGCTGTTGAGGGGAGGACGGCTCATGATTAATGGCTGGAACGGAGCCAATGGAATGGCATCAAACACCTGGCAAGGTGTTTAATGTATCTGACACCATTCCAGTCATTCCTCTCCAGACATGACCACGAGCCCATCCTCCTCTACTATGGTGTTTAATGTATCTGACACCATTCCAGTCATTCCTCTCCAGACATGACCAGGAGCCCGTCCTCCCCTACTAAGGTGTTTAATGTATCTGACACCATTCCAGTCATTCCTCTCCAGACATGACCAGGAGCCCGTCCTCCCCTACTAAGGTGTTTAATGTATCTGACACCATTCCAGTCATTCCTCTCCAGACATGACCAGGAGCCCGTCCTCCCCTACTAAGGTGTTTAATTTATCTGACACCATTCCAGTCATTCCTCTCCAGACATGACCAGGAGCCCGTCCTCCCCTACTAAGGTGTTTAATTTATCTGACACCATTCCAGTCATTCCTCTCCAGACATGACCACGAGCCCGTCCTCCCCTACTAAGGTGTTTAATGTATCTGACACCATTCCAGTCATTCCTCTCCAGACACGACCACGAGCCCATCCTCCTCTACTATGGTGTTTAATGTATCTGACACCATTCCAGTCATTCCTCTCCAGACATGACCAGGAGCCTGTCCTCCCCTACTAAGGTGTTTAATGTATCTGACACCATTCCAGTCATTCCTCTCCAGACATGACCACGAGCCCATCCTCCTCTACTATGGTGTTTAATGTATCTGACACCATTCCAGTCATTCCTCTCCAGACATGACCACGAGCCCATCCTCCTCTACTATGGTGTTTAATGTATCTGACACCATTCCAGTCATTCCTCTCCAGACATGACCACGAGCCCATCCTCCTCTACTATGGTGTTTAATGTATCTGACACCATTCCAGTCATTCCTCTCCAGACATGACCAGGAGCCCGTCCTCCCCTACTAAGGTGTTTAATGTATCTGACACCATTCCAGTCATTCCTCTCCAGACATGACCACGAGCCCGTCCTCCCCTACTAAGGTGTTTAATGTATCTGACACCATTCCAGTCATTCCTCTCCAGACATGACCAGGAGCCTGTCCTCCCCTACTAAGGTGTTTAATGTATCTGACACCATTCCAGTCATTCCTCTCCAGACATGACCAGGAGCCTGTCCTCCCCTACTAGGGCGCCACCAACCTGTGACTGATAGCTGACTTCTGCATGGCGGTCTTCTCCAATAGGTTTTATGTTTCCTGTGTCTGTCGAGGTTAATGCATCCGTTTCCCATTCACATAATGTATCACCCTCAGAAGGGACGATGTCCTGTGTAGAATATTGGAAAAGCAAAGTGTACAAGACAACCATTTTAGAATCTGTGAAAAATATTTGACTGGGATGTTTCAACAAACTAAGCTATGCTATCACTATGCTATCACTATGCTATCACTATGCTATCACTATGCTATCACTACAGTGAGGGAAAAAAGTATTTGATCCCCTGCTGATTTTGGACGTTTGCCCACTGACAAAGAAATGATCAGTCTATAATTGTAATGGTAGGTTTATTTGAACAGTGAGAGACAGAATAACAACAACAAAATCCAGAAAAACTCATGTCAAAAATGTTATAAATTGATTTGCATTTCAATGACGGAAATACGTATTTGACCCCCTCTCAATCAGAAAGATTTCTGGCTCCCAGGTGTGTTTTATACAGCACACACTTAAAGGGAGTGCTCCTAATCTCAGTTTGTTGCCTGTATAAAAGACACCTGCCCGCAGAAGCAATCAATCAATCAGATTCCAAACTCTCCACCATGGCCAAGACCAAAGAGCTCTCCAAGGATGTCAGGGACAAGATTGTAGACCTACACTAGGCTGGAATGGGCTACAAGACCATCGCCAAGCAGCTTGGTGAGAAGGTGACAATAGTTGGTGCGATTATTCGCAAATGGAAGAAACACAAAAGAACTGTCAATCTCCCTCGACCTGGGGCTCCATGCAAGATCTCACCTCGTGGAGTTGCAATGATCATGAGAACGGTGAGGAATCAGCCCAGAACTACACGGGAGGATCTTGTCAATGATCTCAAGGCAGCTGGGACCATAGTCACCAAGAAAACAATTGGTAACACTCTACACTGTGAAGGACTGAAATCTTACAGCGCCCGCAAGGTCCCCCTACTCAAGAAAGCATATATACATGCCCGTCTGAAGTTTGCCAATGAACATCTGAATGATTCAGAGGACAACTGGGTGAAAGTGTTGTGGTCAGATGAGACCAAAATGGAGCTCTTTGGCATCAACTCAACTTGCTGTGTTTGGAGTAGGAGGAATGCTGCCCCCAAGAACACCATCCCCACCGTCAAACATGGAGGTGGAAACATTATGCTTTGGGGGTGTTTTTCTGCTAAGGGGACAGGACAACTTCACCTCATCAAAGGGATGAAAATGGGTCATGGGTGGCTATTCCAGCATGACAATGACCCAAAACACACGGCCAAGGCAACAAAGGAATGGCTCAAGAAGAAGCACATTAAGGTCCTGGAGTGGCCTAGCCGGTCTCCAGACCTTAATCCCATAGAAAATCTGTGGAGGGAGCTGAAGGTTCGAGTTGCCAAACATCAGCCTCGAAACCTTAATGACTTGGAGAAGATCTGCAAAGAGGAGTGGGACAAAATCCCTCCTGAGATGTGTTCAAACCTGGTGGCCAACTACAAGAAACATCTGACCTCTGTGATTGCCAACAAGGGTTTTGCCACCAAGTAAAGTAATGTTTTGCAGAGGGGTCAAATACTTATTTCCCTCATTCAAATGCAAATCAATTTATAACATTTTTGACTTGCGTTTTTCTGGATTTTTGTTGTTGTTCTTCTGTTCAAATAAACCTACCATTGAAATTATAGACTGATCATTTCTTTGTCAGTGGGTAAACGTACAAAATCAGCAGGGGATCAAATATTTTTTTCCCTCACTGTATGCTATCACTATGCTATCACTACTACACTACTACTGACAGTACTCCATCACTGCTTTAACTAACTGCTAAAACAACTAATATCACTAATACTGAAACAGTAACACAGAAATACCAAGTAACATTGCTCTTCCTGTCTGTGAGTCCACCACTGATTAGATTAGCGTAGAGTAGGTTGTAAGTGATCCTTCCTCTATCTCTGTCAATCTCAGCGGTTCGTAGCGTCTCATTTGCCAGCTCTGTACAGAGAGGTGGGACTTCCTGGATGGGCGATGACGTGAAGGCCCCTCTGAGAGGCCTAGGGCTGTCCTCTCTGTGCCTGCTGGAAAAAAGAGGTACGATATACCTGTATATATTTACATTTCAATCATTTAGCAGACGCTCTTATCCAGAGTGACTTAAGTGCATACATTTTCATACTGGTCCCCCGTGGGAATCAAACCCACAACCCTGGCGTTGCAAGCACCATGCTCTACCAACTGAGTCACACGGGATCATATATAGCCTTCATGTATATTTCTATACAGTCTATGTGATATACAGTACATACAGTACATTTATTCAGGTACATTTACACTGTTAGAGAAATGATGTGTGTATGTCTAACTGCTCCCATCCACAGCTCTGGTCAGTGCAGTCAGTGTGGCAGTGGAGGCCATTTTGGCTCAGTTCAGCTCCTCACGGACCTTGGTGCAGAAGGTCAGTTTAACACCATGTTTAACACGGTCTCTTCAGTAACATGGTGTACACACCACATTATGTGAGATATGGAAAATGGGCTTGAGTTTTTATTCATTATGTCTGTACTTTAATTATGTATTTCTGAGGGCATGCCTGTTTGTTTCTACTGTTCGCTGTTGTCTGATGCTGGCAGCAAACCCAGCTCCCCCTCTGTGGATCAATCAAGTATATTAATTTCAATAGGGCCAATCATCTTCCTCCGATTTCACATTTTGGTTTTAGATCAGGGGAGGTAATCCAATCAGTAGAAACCTCCACCCCCGCGTTTATAATCCCTAGCTACCGCTCCTAACGACGTACTGTCAACTGTTGCTATGACAGGGTTTCCATACCGACAGGCAAAGTGAAAAACAGACAGACATAAGAAGATCAACCAGCTCAAACTCCCAAAAGACTTCATTGCCTTCTAGGATTTCTGTATCCGTGTCTCTGAAACTAGACGTAGGCCTGTAGCACCGGTGGTTGATTCAGCTCATTGGAACTTAATAACTAGTGACACTTGATGGCTCAAACAGCCAGTTAGTGGCTCTATATCTATATATGAATCCTCCATATATGAATCATCCATTGAATAACAGGACATATCTGTCTGTCTCTTTCTGTCTCTCTTCCTCTCCCCTAGTCTGCCTCCATTAACAAGGTGCTGGGTTGTCTTCAGATATCTCTATCTTTGGCTCAGTAGTCAGGACCTCTGTGTACTAACTCCATCCTCTTTCCCACATATTTCTCTACTCCTTTTCTCTTCTCCATCTCTCTGTTTTCATCCTTCTCTATTTATCTTCTCCTCCTATCCATAACACCCCATCCTTTCTTCCCTCTCTCTCCTCTATTTCTCCCCTCTCCTCTCTCTCCTCTATTTCTCCCCTCTCCTCTCTTCTTCTCTATTTCTCCCCTCCTCCCTCTCCTCTCTCCTCTCTTACCTCTCTCTCCTCCCCTATTTATACCCTCTTCAATCTCTCTCTTCTGCCATTTCTCCTCTCTTCCCTCTTTCTCTCCTATTTCTCCCATCCCCTCTCCTTTATTCTCTCTCTCCTCTATTTCTTCCCTCTCTCTCCTCTTCTATTTCTCCCCTCTCCCCTTTTTCTCTCCTCTCTTCCCCTCTCTCTTCCTCTATTTATCCCCTCTCCTCTCTTCCCTCTCTCTCCTCCCCTATTTCTCCCCTATCCTCTCTTCCCTCTCTCCTCCACTATTTCTCTCCTCTCTTCCCTCTCTCCTCCCCTATTCCTCCCTTCCCTCTCTCTCCTCCCCTATTTCTCCCCTCCCCTCTCTTCCCTCTATCTCCTCCCCTATTTCTCCTCTTCCCTCTCTCTCCTCCCCTATTTCTCCTCTCTTCCCTCTCTCGCCTTTATTTTGCCACTCTCCTTTCTCCTCCCCCCCTCCCCTTTCCAGGCTCTATCAGGAGACAGCAGTGTGAATCCGTCTCTGGGCCGGCTGGTGCTGCAGTGTTTGTGCCCCGCCCTGCGGAGCCTGCTCTCCGACGGCCTCAAGCCCCACCAGAGTGATTTGATCTCGGGCAGGAGGCCAAACTCAGCCTGGGGACTGGTCCAGGCCTCCACCAGGCCAGGTAGGAACTCTGGAGCGCAGTACAGAGGTGGGTTACAAGAGAGCATAGACAGCATAGGAGGACTGTGGTTGTTATACCCCCTGCCTTTCCATCTTTTTATATATCTCTCTCTATATCCATCTCTCTCTATTTCTCTTTCTCAGACATGATGGAAGTACATAGCCAATCTCTCAATATCTCTCTTCCTCTTTCCCTCTCTCCAATGTGTATCTCTCTCACCCTCCCGGACATCATGTGGGTTCATAGTACTTTCAGTCTGTCTCTCCTCTCTCGCTCTAGTCTGGCACTCATTATTCTGCAGTGTTGAGTCATCCTTCTCTCTCTCTCTCTCTCTGATTATCACTCTCCCCTCCTCTATTCCCTCTTATTCTCTCCTTCCCACTACTCTGGTGATCAGGGTTATTCCATTGACTCAGTACTTGTTCATTTCAATTTCAGTCAATTCAGGTCAAAGGTAACATAACATGTTGATTAGATATAGATTTCTTTCTCTGTGCCAAAGCTTAACCAAAGCCTTTCTTTCTCTCATCTCTGCTCCCCTTCTCCCTCCAGGGCCCAGCACTCAGTCCCTGTACAGCCTCCAGGCTAGAATAGGAGAGCTGCCCCAGCTCCGGCAGAACAAACACAGGTTCAACGCCTTCCTCCTCGGCCTCCTCAAGTAAGACCTGGCTCTTCTCTCCTAGGGTTTTTCTGTTTGACTTTTTAAATTCCAATTCTCACCTGCTTCTTGTCTCTCTCGTTCAGCATCAAGCTTATGGATTTCTGGCTGTCCCATCTCCAGTCATGCAGTGGTATGTCCCTGAAGACTAAAGTTAATGTCCGCAATCTATCTGTTTGAATATTAATATGTTACAACATTATTTCTCACTCCTCCCTTCACCACACCCCCCCTCTGTCTCTTTCTCTCTCTCTCTCCTTCGCCTCTCCCCCTCCGTCTCTGTCTCTCTCTCTCTCCTTCGCCTCCCTCTCTCTCTGGCAGATGTGTTGGTGACGTTCTACCAGCCCTCCTCCTTCATGCGTCTGTCATTGACTTCCTGCCAGCCTCTGTTTGAGGAGCTCCTCCTCCTGCTGCAGCCCCTCAGTCTCCTGACCCTTAACCTCGACCTGCTCTTCCAGCACCACCACCTGGATCCAGCCAATCACAGCCCAGAGATCCCCAGCCCACCCAATCAGGACCTGGGATTCAGGCTCTCGCCCCGGGGGTCCGCTTCCCAAAGCAGGGGCAGCAGCTATCTCGAGAGCCTATCAGAGCTGGACTTAGGGAGAGCAGAACCCGAGGCGACCAATCATAATGTGAGCTCGTCGTCCCTGGCCAACTCAGGGGTGGGAGGGTTGGTGGAGTCACTGAAGCCAGCGAAGGTCTCTGGGGGTCTTGCGGAGACAAGTCCTCAGCTGATGTGGGTTCAGGAGAAAGAAATTAGGGAGCTAGCACCTCCTAATGTTGAGGAGGCCAGTCTCTCCCAACAGGCAGGACAGGTGAGCACAATTCAACGTGTGTGTGTGTCTTTGTTTGAATGCATGGGTGAGTGTCTGTACCACACAGCACTTTTCTGAGCTGTTATTCTCTCCCTAGGTGATCCAGCAGGGATGGGGGGCTGTGGTACGCTGGGGGGGCAAGCTGGGCCAGAACCTGGCTGAACTCAGCCTGTCTGCAGTACAGAACCAGGAGGGGACATCCAGAGAGCCCCAGACCAGTACCCAGGCCAGGAGTGACCCTCCTCAGGTCGATGGAGCATTGGCGGTCCCCTGGGGTTTGGGACGGCTGTTTGGAGCCTCCAATAACTCCACGATACCCACACTTCCAACCAGGTGTGCTGGTGTGTGTGTGTTTGTGTGATAGTTTTCTGACACTAGACAGTTGAAGTATCATACTCTTATCACTGATGCATCTCTCTCCCTCCCCAGACGTCCGTCTCAGTGGTTGTCTCCAGGGGTGTCTGTTCTGACCCGGATGGTGAGCAGCAGTTCCAGCGCTAACCAGAGGAGGGTGCTGGAGCCCCAGCAGGTAGAAGAGGTGTTAGAGAGAGAGATGGAGACATGGGACAACCCAAGACCCCTCAGGTATTGGAAATATTTGGAAATATATCTAGATTACATGTTTAGTTTGTTCAGTTCGGACATCAGTTCAGTTGTCATGACTGTCTATGACAGTTTTACGTCATTCTTATTTTTTTACAGTAGTATCACTTATTCTTCTCTCTTTCTCAGGTCAGTCAGAACACTATGCGACCACTCTGGCACAGGGGCGGAGCTAAGCTTCCAGAAAGGGGAGGAGTTAGTGGTTTTAGGGGGTGTCGATCATGACTGGATTCGCTGTCGTCAGGGAGACCGAGAGGGGCTCGTACCCATTGGCTACGCATCACTTATCCTGTGATTTCAGACACCTGATCAGAGTTTTGATTGTTTGAATATATCTGGGGGAGGGAAAATGAAGTCATAAAGCTATAATGTATTTAGGCAACCATAGAGAGGCTGTGGTGAAGTCCCCAATGCTCTCAGAGAAATAGTTCACCCCTGAAAGTTCAAATCACATGTTTATATCTCTAAAGTGGTCCAAAGTCGTATATCAGGGTTCCCCAACTGGCAGCCCATGATTTTATAAGGGTTTGGGTTACTTGTTGGACATAAAATACTAACATCAGTAAACGTTGAAAATCTGTTCCAAGGTATTCCCACACATAGAGAGAGATGTGATTGTTTACAAATCTAAGCAAGGTTTGAAATTATTATATTTTAGCCAAATGTTATATCTGTTTGGGCTTCTTGCGGTCAATTTGCAGTCTACAAATTATTTGTGATTATGTTCCAGCCCCCTGACCATCCGTGGCTGAATCTAGTTGACGATCTCTGGTCTAAGTGATTTAGTTCAGTCCTTACTCTGCACCATCTGTGGTGTAGATCCCACTATATGCACTGGTAGAAATCTGCAAAACTCAATCCCTAAAGAACTGTACCATCTAATGCCATCTAATTAGGGGGATTTAAGGAAGATTTAATTTAGCTCACCAGATGGTGTGGAATATGGACCCAGCACGACTTCAGACCACTTTTGAAGTGTGAAAACTTCAGACAAACACTTATCTTGGTGTGGACTATCCCTTTAAATGTCCTCCATTCATCATCTCTCTTTGGTGACCACTGATCTGAGAAGGACTGGATAAAGCTTTGTAGAATTCTATTCATAGTTTGCACCTCCGTCACGTCATGCCAAGCCGCCATCGGCGGTGCCCTAAAATGGTGATAAGCCCCGTCGTTCTGAGTCTTAACTACTGTTTAGTATAAATTAATAGCAAAATTCTGCAAAAATAGCTAGTAAAGCAAACGTAGGCTAGTTACAATCAGGTGGCCTCCCCTCAATTTAAGCTAGTTAGCTAATGTTATACTGCATCTAAAGTCTATCTGGTGACATCAAAATGATGACGAAAGATTTTCCTAATATTTATTTGCCTGTTTTTGAATGTCATTGTATTTCCAGGCCACTGTAATGCACTTTCGATGAAATATTCATCAGCGCTTAATGATGATGATGCATTGAGTAGAATGCTCAGTCGGGCATCTGTCCAAACGAACGTTAAAAACAATATTGTGACGAAACATGCAACCAATGCATTCAGCTTATCCAAACACTTTCAGATCAGCAGTCACTATGGGAAGATTTATAGCCTGGTAGCCAGGTCGGTTTCTGCTCTAGACCCAGACCTTTCCGCCAGGCTAACCGGTGAAGGGAGCCATGGTAGAGTATTGGAGCGTAGCCCCTGTTACGTAATGTAGTACCATAGTGAAATGTAGCTGTTTTCTGTGTTCTATTTGACCTTTCACCCCTATTGATCTCTCGCCTCTTTCGCTTAGTCTCTGTGTGTTTGACATGTTCCCACTACAATTAATAGTCAGTTTAAAAAGGATAACTATTTGACTGTATAAATATACATACATAATATATAGGTATATGAATATAGATTAATTTAACCGATAGATAGATAACCAAGAGAAAACAGATAGTCAAACGTTACTATAGATAAGGTTGATCATGAATCAAATTGATAAGTGATCTGGCCTTTTATCCCCAACTCACCAGTCACTACTCTATAGTCATTATACACACGGACAGCTCCAGTGTTTTTGTCAATTATTGGAATCCAGTGGCTTCATCTTAGTGTGTGTTGTATGCATTGTCTTGACGTCAAATCCTTCATATCTTCATCATAACCTGATAGATTTAGTCTCATACCTTTAGACTGCATTTATTGTATAATGAATGCTTTGAGTGAATGGAGTGGGGTTGGGCTCAATATGGCAGTCAATTCAGGAAGTAAACTGAAATTGCAATTCGATGATTGAAATAGGGGCCTGTATTTTTAATGACTTCTTAATGAATTGAAAAGGAGAAGCTATTTATGTTTTTTAAGTAGCTGATTTTAAATTCAAATCTCTTCCTGAATTGGCGGCCTTTAATTCGAATTGAGCCCAACCCTTGAATGCAGAAGAATATCTATCTATATGACACATATCTATCTAAAGGACATTCTAGTATCCAACAGTATATAAGTATAACTGGCATAGCAATGCTGTAACTTCAATCAGTCCACACCTCTTAAACCTCACTAACACATACTACTCAGTGCTTATGGAAATATCAATGCTTTGAGACGGACAGATAGACAGACAGATAAACAGACAGGTAGACAGACAGATAGACAGACAGATAGACAGACAGATGAACAGACAGACAGCTAGACAGACAGACAGATAAACAGACAGACAGATAAACAGACAGACAAATAGACAGATAGATAGATAAATAGACAGATAGATAAACAGACAGACAGACAGACAGACAGACAGACAGACAGACAGACAGACAGACAGACAGACAGATAAACAGACAGACAGATAAACAGACAGACAGATAAACAGACAGACAGATAGACAGACAGACAGATAGACAGATGGACAGACAGATAAACAGACAGATAAACAGACAGATAAACAGACAGACAGATAAACAGGCAGATAAACAGACAGACAGATAAACAGACAGATAGACAGACAGATAAACAGACAGATAGACAGACAGATAAACAGACAGATAGACAGACAAATAAACAGTCTGAGGGACTTGAGACCTGTCTCTTTCTACTCAGCCCAGGGATGATCAACTCTAGTCTGGTTACTTTTCCTTTACCTCATAGATCAATTGGTATCTTTGATTCCCCAGATATTTAACTTGACTGGTTACCTGGGCGTTACTAAGTCTGACTACAAGACAATACAAAAGGCTACTGAGACCAGTAGACAATGTGGGTTTCCAGGGCCATAGTTGTATGTTCCTGACTGAGACTATCCAAGCTTTCAGATGAAGCAGTAAGCTCCTCCCTGATGTACTGTATGTGTAGGACGACACCACGACTGTCAAGCCTATGTGTTTGAGGGAGAGGCTGCCCTTCCCCCAACCGTACCTCAGCTCTCATATGTACCTTCCTTCTTTCCCTACCTGTCATGCTAACCCGTGTAAGGTCATCATTTTTAATACCGTAGTAACGATAGTGGTAGTAGAATAACGTTGAAGTAATAATGTTTATTACTATGTTTATCTTCTGATTTGGTTGGTAGTTATTCTGTAGGCTTGGTAATGATGATGCATATGATGTACTTCTCAAAGGCTTCTGGTTTAAAGGAACTGTTTGTTTGCTGTTTTTGTTGTTTTGTCACTTGCGGGTGACATGGCACTTCTTGAAGAGTTCAGGTTACTTGAGGAATGAAGAATAAAACATATTACCCATAAATTCAAATTCAATGGGAATATCGCTCTTTTGATTGGTCAGAAAAAATATAAAAGGTTACCATGCCAACAAGCCTCTGTGGTGTAGCGCAGGGTTAGTGTCCCTATGACAACCCTATGACAACAATAGTTTGGAAACATTGTAACTTTGCACTTGCATTACACAGGCTACTTTACCAAATCTTCCACCAAGTGCAATGGTATGGCACCTGCTAGTATGTCAACAACCTAACTAGCTAATCCAAATTGCTGCGTGTCTCAAGACAATGTGTAGCTCCAATAGATAGTTGTTTACCAAACAGTGGAGCCACTGTGTGTCATGGCCAGTCACACTAAACCCCTGGTCTTCTAAAGGCTTTAGCTGGGTCACGGCAGCAAAACACGCTGGACAAATACTTTCTTCGGCCAGTAAATTGACATGAGTCGTTTTAGAGCTGTCTATAATGTATTTTAATTACAGCTTGTGGTAAATTAGGCTGTATGAGGGAGGAGCTAGTTAGTGTCTGCAAGGCCCACCTTTCAATGTGCCATGCCTAGATGCAGGTGAAGGGTAAACCTAACTTCAGGAAATACACATGGTCTGTGACGGTAACAATCTCAGTATGTTGACAAGGATTTTCTAATTAATTTTTGTTGTTGATTCGGGTATATTTTCCATTGTGTGAGATGATCCATGATAAATGCATTGATTTGTATGAAAAGCTGTACATTTATTGGATGTGGTATTTATTGACCCTGGAGTCCCTGAAAGGTGTATATATACACCTCTGTTGTATTTGTCCCCTCACGTCTATCTCTCTATCTATCTATCTGGGGTTTTGTGTGTGTGTGTAGCACAGGAGGTTGGTGGCACCTTAATTGGGAGGACTGGCTTGTGGTAATGGATGGAGAGGAATATGTGGAATGGTATCAGATACATTAAACACCTGGTTGCCAGGTGTTTGATGCCATTCCATTTGCCATTATTAAGAGCCGTCCTCCCCTCAGCAGCCTCCACTGGTGTGTTTGTGTGTGTGTGTGTGTGTTCGTGCTTGCGTGCGAACGAACAAGCATGTGTGTGTAGCAGTGGGTTCTGTATCTCTCTGGTGTGATGTAGCCTGCCCTGTACCTCACTGTTCCATAGTGTACTGTGTCCCTGTAGCGTCAGTCAGTGTCTGACTCCCGCATGTGCTTGTTTGTAAATACCCAATAAATAATCAATATAAACCAAACCTCAGTCTCATGTGTCTAATTTCTTCTCTATTCCCCTCAAACTCATCTCTGGACCTCAAAGCCACTTCCACTGTGTTTTGTCATTGTTTCCATCTAATCAGGGACAGATTTAGACCTCGGATACCAGGTGGGTACAATTCATTATCAGGTAGAACAGAAAAGCAGCAGCAACTCTCACCTCGTAGGGTGAGAGTTGAATAACCCTGCTCTATTCCATCGAGCTATAGCGAATGCTTGCCTAGAAAGTATGTGGTACCTCGATATTAAAGCCATTCCAATCAAAGAGCTTAGTGTATGTTTTCATCTGACCTAGCCACTTCTGTCAGAGCAGTGAAGGGGAGTGCATGAGGGAAGGACTTACTCTCTGAAATGAGAAACTATCCATGTTTAAATACTTTAAATGATTTCCTCATTAAAATACCCACAGACCTGAGAGGGAGGGATTGGCTAGGCAGCTTTAGCTCACACGTGCAGTGGAGGCTGGTGGGAGGAGCTATAGGCGGATAGGTTCATTGTAATGGCTGGAATGGAATTGATGGAAAGGAGTGGTTGCCATATGTTTGTTTAGTACCGTTCCATTAATTCCATTCCAGCCATTAAAATACGCCCATCCTCCTATAGGTCCTCCCACCAGCCTCCATCTACACATAGCCCATATAATCACATACAGATCAGTGATTTGCTGAAGGAGGAGAGAAGGGCCTCAGGCTCAGTTCTGCCTGTCTGTCCTCTTGAGGTCACGTCCTCAGATGAGGGTCGTGATGGAGGAAAACGTTGTATCACCTGGCCATTGGAGTCATTCAGCTTTACACCACCAGATGGTGCTGTATATCACACATTTCCATGTTGGTTATTTAGCAGTCGCTCCATTACGTGTAATGAATATCCCAACAGTTATGCAGCGTCTCCATAAAGCTGGAGGAGCAGCGATATTCATGGGCCAGTGATAGTATGAAGGGTTAAGTGGTTGGGAATATAACAAGTCCACAATGCTTTGTAAACAAAAACACCATTTTATTGTTATTGATAATAAGGTCAATGTTTGAAATGACATTCTGTCAGATGAACTCTGTGGTATTTTCTCCAAAGACAGGTTATAAGCAGCAATTTAAATTGTACAACAAAGGGCTGGATTCTCACCGCATCGCAGAAGTATCATGGGAGATCTGCGTTATAGCTCCATTTAAATTTAAAGGCAATGTTCCCGCGTTCGTGGAGACTGAATTCACGATAAATGACCTTTACACTTCCGCGATACGGATTGAATCCAGCCCAAAGTTACATTTCATGCAAACTACATAAATAACCCTTCACTATATTGATGAATGCTATAATATTCCTCATCACCCGTTGGCAATAGTGAGTGAGGCAAATACACAGGTCAACTATAAAACATTCAACTTAGTGTTCAAAGTCAAACTAGAAACTGCACCAAAGAGAACTGTACAAATGAACGGTTACAAATCTCAGATTCAATTCATTTTCCTGATTGTCTGACCAAATAAAAAAGAACATTTCATCAGTCAGAAAAAGTATACAGATGAAGAGAAGTCATATTCAACATAGGTCAGTTATGTTTAACACTTTGTAGCAAAATGAAGGCCTTTGACTATTAACTTTAACGCTTAGATAATAACTATCTATTATGAAACTGATTCATTACATTACTTAGGTCAATGTTACTGCATTATCATTGGTACAATATAACGATCTTGAAATGATCATATTCACTAAGGCAATAAAAACTACTTGGTTTGATACATAGAAGGGTCTCTAGCTGGTACTGGTAGTGATATTAAAGTTGTTGTACTGAAATCCTTACAGGACGTATTGCTTTTGGAGATTGAACTCACTTAGGCGTCAGTTTATTTACAACATGGCACTTTTACATTAAAGGCCCGATTCAATACGTAGAGCTGAAGAAAACAAGGCAATGTTCCCGCGTTAGCGGAGACTGAATTCACGGAAAAACTGCATAGGTCGG